>NC_054479.1:76941018-77241018 GCF_017639515.1 Carcharodon carcharias
AATCCTGCATTCTGTCTCTATCACAATGTCAGTTTCTAGCAATTGTACAATTTGAATTAATTTCGATATCTGCAGATATATCTCACTCTCAATATTTGTAAAGTCGCCTTTTCCATGAAGTTAGCTTATTTTCTCATCCGCTCTTCCACCGCCTGCAGAGATTTCTGGTTTCAATGAAATTCTGCACCTTCAATAATTTCTACAGCTAATGTATATTAATATTTCAATTTCTAAAATTCCACACATTTCAAAATGTTCATTGTTCTAAACAGTTTGCAACTGCTCAATTTCTCTCTTTTTCAACAAATCAGCTTATTGCTATCCAGCAAGTGCTCAGTTTCTTACAATAAATATCAATCAAAACATCTACAGCTTCTCTCTATTTCCAGCATTGATCAAATTCTGGCATTTTCTCTGTCTGTAAATAGATCTTATTTCCCAGCTTAGGAGAATCTTCCATTTCCATGAATTTTGCTAATTGAAGCATCTGCTCTTTCTCCCAATGCACAGGTTTCTCAATTTCCATCATTTTGGCCATCACTACTATTTCAGCTGCCCAGCAGCATTAATATCTATATTTCTAAGCATATCCACATTTCTAACAATTCCCCATTCATCTCAAAGTTCAATTCCTGGTGTTTTATATTTACCAGCAAATTTAGTTCTCTGTATCTGTCACATTCTCATTTCCCAGCAATATATACTACTTAGCAATCTTGCAGCTTTTCCATATTGATCGTATCTTCAATTTCTCCATATCCCACAAATTCTGAAAAGCTGGCTCTCTGTACCTTGCAAAATACCAATTTCAAATGATTGATCAACATCTTGTATATTCCTTAACTGCAGATATTTCTTTGTTCCCATATTCGCAAAATCTCCAATTATCATGAATTTTGCTTTTTGTATCTTCTCTCAATGTTCAAGATGATCCAGTTAATTAATCTCGTATCTCTATTAATCTCCATTTCCTATCTAAATATTTGTAACAACTTCTTACTATCTCCTCATTGCCAGCTATTCCTCATTCATCTGAACCGAAAATTTATCAATTTCTCTCAGTCAGCAAACCTAGTTCTCTGTACGTAACAAATTCTCAGTTTGAAGCAATTGGTTAGATTCAGGAAGTTTGCAGGGTCTCCACATTCACAACAACTTCCATATCTCCATATCCTTCAATGTCAGGAAATCCTGCATTCTGTCTCTATCACAATGTCAGTTTCTAGCAATTGTACAATTTGAATTAATTTCGATATCTGCAGATATATCTCACTCTCAATATTTGTAAAGTCGCCTTTTCCATGAAGTTAGCGTATTTTCTCATCCGCTCTTCCACCGCCTGCAGAGATTTCTGGTTTCAATGAAATTCTGCACCTTCAATAATTTCTACAGCTAATGTATATTAATATTTCAATTTCTAAAATTCCACACATTTCAAAATGTTCATTGTTCTAAACAGTTTGCAACTGCTCAATTTCTCTCTTTTTCAACAAATCAGCTTATTGCTATCCAGCAAGTGCTCAGTTTCTTACAATAAATATCAATCAAAACATCTACAGCTTCTCTCTATTTCCAGCATTGATCAAATTCTGGCATTTTCTCTGTCTGTAAATAGATCTTATTTCCCAGCTTAGGAGAATCTTCCATTTCCATGAATTTTGCTAATTGAAGCATCTGCTCTTTCTCCCAATGCACAGGTTTCTCAATTTCCATCATTTTGGCCATCACTACTATTTCAGCTGCCCAGCGGCATTAATATCTATATTTCTAAGCATATCCACATTTCTAACAATTCCCCATTCATCTCAAAGTTCAATTCCTGGTGTTTTATATTTACCAGCAAATTTAGTTCTCTGTATCTGTCACATTCTCATTTCCCAGCAATATATACTACTTAGCAATCTTGCAGCTTTTCCATATTGATCGTATCTTCAATTTCTCCATATCCCACAAATTCTGAAAAGCTGGCTCTCTGTACCTTGCAAAATACCAATTTCAAATGATTGATCAACATCTTGTATATTCCTTAACTGCAGATATTTCTTTGTTCCCATATTCGCAAAATCTCCAATTATCATGAATTTTGCTTTTTGTATCTTCTCTCAATGTTCAAGATGATCCAGTTAATTAATAAAGTATCTCTATTAATCTCCATTTCCTATCTAAATATTTGTAACAACTTCTTACTATCTCCTCATTGCCAGCTATTCCTCATTCATCTGAACCGAAAATTTATCAATTTCACTCAGTCAGCAAACCTAGTTCTCTGTACGTAACAAATTCTCAGTTTGAAGCAATTGGTTAGATTGAGGAAGTTTGCAGGTTCTCCACATTCACAACAACTTCCATATCTCCATATCCGTCAATGTGAGGAAATCCTACATTCTGTCTCTATCACAATGTCAGTTTCTAGCAATTGTGCAATTTGAATTAATTTCGATATCTGCAGATATATCTCACTCTCAATATTTGTAAAGTCGCCTTTTCCATGAAGTTAGCTTATTTTCTCATCCGCTTTTCCACCGCCTGCAGAGATTTCTGGTTTCAATGAAATTCTGCACCTTCAATAATTTCTACAGCTAATGTATATTAGGATCTTATTTCTAAAATTCCCCACATTTCAAAATGTTCATTGTTCTAAACAGTTTGCAACTGCTCAGTTTTTAAAACAAATCAGCTTATTGCTATCCAGCAAGTGCTCAGTTTCTTACAATAAATATCAATCAAAATATCTACAGCTTCTCTCTATTTCCAGCATTGATCAAATTCTGGCATTTTCTCTGTCTGTAAATAGATCTTATTTCCCAGCTTAGGAGAATCTTCCATTTCCATGAATTTTTCTAATTGAACCATCTGCTCTTTCTCCCAATGCACAGGTTTCTCAATTTCCATCATTTTGGCCATCACTACTATTTCAGCTGCCCAGCAGCATTAATATCTATATTTCTAAGCATATCCACATTTCTAACAATTCCCCATTCATCTCAAAGTTCAATTCCTGGTGTTTTATATTTACCAGCAAATTTAGTTCTCTGTATCTGTCACATTCTCATTTCCCAGCAATATATACTACTTAGCAATCTTGCAGCTTTTCCATATTGATCGTATCTTCAATTTCTCCATATCCCACAAATTCTGAAAAGCTGGCTCTCTGTACCTTGCAAAATACCAATTTCAAATGATTGATCAACATCTTGTATATTCCTTAACTGCAGATATTTCTTTGTTCCCATATTCGCAAAATCTCCAATTATCATGAATTTTGCTTTTTGTATCTTCTCTCAATGTTCAAGATGATCCAGTTAATTAATCTCGTATCTCTATTAATCTCCATTTCCTATCTAAATATTTGTAACAACTTCTTACTATCTCCTCATTGCCAGCTATTCCTCATTCATCTGAACCGAAAATTTATCAATTTCTCTCAGTCAGCAAACCTAGTTCTCTGTACGTAACAAATTCTCAGTTTGAAGCAATTGGTTAGATTCAGGAAGTTTGCAGGTCTCCACATTCACAACAACTTCCATATCTCCATATCCTTCAATGTCAGGAAATCCTGCATTCTGTCTCTATCACAATGTCAGTTTCTAGCAATTGTACAATTTGAATTAATTTCGATATCTGCAGATATATCTCACTCTCAATATTTGTAAAGTCGCCTTTTCCATGAAGTTAGCTTATTTTCTCATCCGCTCTTCCACCGCCTGCAGAGATTTCTGGTTTCAATGAAATTCTGCACCTTCAATAATTTCTACAGCTAATGTATATTAATATTTCAATTTCTAAAATTCCACACATTTCAAAATGTTCATTGTTCTAAACAGTTTGCAACTGCTCAATTTCTCTCTTTTTCAACAAATCAGCTTATTGCTATCCAGCAAGTGCTCAGTTTCTTACAATAAATATCAATCAAAACATCTACAGCTTCTCTCTATTTCCAGCATTGATCAAATTCTGGCATTTTCTCTGTCTGTAAATAGATCTTATTTCCCAGCTTAGGAGAATCTTCCATTTCCATGAATTTTGCTAATTGAAGCATCTGCTCTTTCTCCCAATGCACAGGTTTCTCAATTTCCATCATTTTGGCCATCACTACTATTTCAGCTGCCCAGCAGCATTAATATCTATATTTCTAAGCATATCCACATTTCTAACAATTCCCCATTCATCTCAAAGTTCAATTCCTGGTGTTTTATATTTACCAGCAAATTTAGTTCTCTGTATCTGTCACATTCTCATTTCCCAGCAATATATACTACTTAGCAATCTTGCAGCTTTTCCATATTGATCGTATCTTCAATTTCTCCATATCCCACAAATTCTGAAAAGCTGGCTCTCTGTACCTTGCAAAATACCAATTTCAAATGATTGATCAACATCTTGTATATTCCTTAACTGCAGATATTTCTTTGTTCCCATATTCGCAAAATCTCCAATTATCATGAATTTTGCTTTTTGTATCTTCTCTCAATGTTCAAGATGATCCAGTTAATTAATCTCGTATCTCTATTAATCTCCATTTCCTATCTAAATATTTGTAACAACTTCTTACTATCTCCTCATTGCCAGCTATTCCTCATTCATCTGAACCGAAAATTTATCAATTTCTCTCAGTCAGCAAACCTAGTTCTCTGTACGTAACAAATTCTCAGTTTGAAGCAATTGGTTAGATTCAGGAAGTTTGCACGGTCTCCACATTCACAACAACTTCCATATCTCCATATCCTTCAATGTCAGGAAATCCTGCATTCTGTCTCTATCACAATGTCAGTTTCTAGCAATTGTACAATTTGAATTAATTTCGATATCTGCAGATATAGCTCACTCTCAATATTTGTAAAGTCGCATTTTCCATGAAGTTAGCGTATTTTCTCATCCGCTCTTCCACCGCCTGCAGAGATTTCTGGTTTCAATGAAATTCTGCACCTTCAATAATTTCTACAGCTAATGTATATTAATATTTCAATTTCTAAAATTCCACACATTTCAAAATGTTCATTGTTCTAAACAGTTTGCAACTGCTCAATTTCTCTCTTTTTCAACAAATCAGCTTATTGCTATGCAGAAAGTGCTCAGTTTCTTACAATAAATATCAATCAAAACATCTACAGCTTCTCTCTATTTCCAGCATTGATCAAATTCTGGCATTTTCTCTGTCTGTAAATAGATCTTATTTCCCAGCTTAGGAGAATCTTCCATTTCCATGAATTTTGCTAATTGAAGCATCTGCTCTTTCTCCCAATGCACAGGTTTCTCAATTTCCATCATTTTGGCCATCACTACTATTTCAGCTGCCCAGCGGCATTAATATCTATATTTCTAAGCATATCCACATTTCTAACAATTCCCCATTCATCTCAAAGTTCAATTCCTGGTGTTTTATATTTACCAGCAAATTTAGTTCTCTGTATCTGTCACATTCTCATTTCCCAGCAATATATACTACTTAGCAATCTTGCAGCTTTTCCATATTGATCGTATCTTCAATTTCTCCATATCCCACAAATTCTGAAAAGCTGGCTCTCTGTACCTTGCAAAATACCAATTTCAAATGATTGATCAACATCTTGTATATTCCTTAACTGCAGATATTTCTTTGTTCCCATATTCGCAAAATCTCCAATTATCATGAATTTTGCTTTTTGTATCTTCTCTCAATGTTCAAGATGATCCAGTTAATTAATAAAGTATCTCTATTAATCTCCATTTCCTATCTAAATATTTGTAACAACTTCTTACTATCTCCTCATTGCCAGCTATTCCTCATTCATCTGAACCGAAAATTTATCAATTTCACTCAGTCTGCAAACCTAGTTCTCTGTACGTAACAAATTCTCAGTTTGAAGCAATTGGTTAGATTCAGGAAGTTTGCAGGTTCTCCACATTCACAACAACTTCCATATCTCCATATCCTTCAATGTCAGGAAATCCTGCATTCCGTCTCTATCACAATGTCAGTTTCTAGCAATTGTGCAATTTGAATTAATTTCGATATCTGCAGATATATCTCACTCTCAATATTTGTAAAGTCGCCTGTTCCATGAAGTTAGCTTATTTTATCATCCGGTCTTCCACCGACTGCAGAGATTTCTCGTTTCAAAGAAATTCTGCACCTTCAATAATTTCTACAGCTAATGTATCTCAATTACTAAAATTCCACACATTTCAAAATGTTCATTGTTCTAAACAGTTTGCAACTGCTCAATTTCTCTCTTTTTCTACAAATCAGCTTATTGCTATCCAGCAAGTGCTCAGTTTCTTACAATAAATATCAATCAAAACATCTACAGCTTCTCTCTATTTCCAGCATTGATCAAATTCTGGCATTTTCTCTGTCTGTAAATAGATCTTATTTCCCAGCTTAGGAGAATCTTCCATTTCCATGAATTTTGCTAATTGAAGCATCTGCTCTTTCTCCCAATGCACAGGTTTCTCAATTTCCATCATTTTGGCCATCACTACTATTTCAGCTGCCCAGCGGCATTAATATCTATATTTCTAAGCATATCCACATTTCTAACAATTCCCCATTCATCTCAAAGTTCAATTCCTGGTGTTTTATATTTACCAGCAAATTTAGTTCTCTGTATCTGTCACATTCTCATTTCCCAGCAATATATACTACTTAGCAATCTTGCAGCTTTTCCATATTGATCGTATCTTCAATTTCTCCATATCCCACAAATTCTGAAAAGCTGGCTCTCTGTACCTTGCAAAATACCAATTTCAAATGATTGATCAACATCTTGTATATTCCTTAACTGCAGATATTTCTTTGTTCCCATATTCGCAAAATCTCCAATTATCATGAATTTTGCTTTTTGTATCTTCTCTCAATGTTCAAGATGATCCAGTTAATTAATAAAGTATCTCTATTAATCTCCATTTCCTATCTAAATATTTGTAACAACTTCTTACTATCTCCTCATTGCCAGCTATTCCTCATTCATCTGAACCGAAAATTTATCAATTTCTCTCAGTCAGCAAACCTAGTTCTCTGTACGTAACAAATTCTCAGTTTGAAGCAATTGGTTAGATTCAGGAAGTTTGCAGGTTCTCCACATTCACAACAACTTCCATATCTCCATATCCTTCAATGTCAGGAAATCCTGCATTCTGTCTCTATCACAATGTCAGTTTCTAGCAATTGTACAATTTGAATTAATTTCGATATCTGCAGATATATCTCACTCTCAATATTTGTAAAGTCGCCTTTTCCATGAAGTTAGCTTATTTTCTCATCCGCTTTTCCACCGCCTGCAGAGATTTCTGGTTTCAATGAAATTCTGCACCTTCAATAATTTCTACAGCTAATGTATATTAATATCTTAATTTCTAAAATTCCACACATTTCAAAATGTTCATTGTTCTAAACAGTTTGCAACTGCTCAATTTCTCTCTTTTTCAACAAATCAGCTTATTGCTATCCAGCAAGTGCTCAGTTTCTTACAATAAATATCAATCAAAACATCTACAGCTTCTCTCTATTTCCAGCATTGATCAAATTCTGGCATTTTCTCTGTCTGTAAATAGATCTTATTTCCCAGCTTAGGAGAATCTTCCATTTCCATGAATTTTGCTAATTGAAGCATCTGCTCTTTCTCCCAATGCACAGGTTTCTCAATTTCCATCATTTTGGCCATCACTACTATTTCAGCTGCCCAGCAGCATTAATATCTATATTTCTAAGCATATCCACATTTCTAACAATTCCCCATTCATCTCAAAGTTCAATTCCTGGTGTTTTATATTTACCAGCAAATTTAGTTCTCTGTATCTGTCACATTCTCATTTCCCAGCAATATATTTTACTTAGCAATCTTACATCTTTTCCATATTGATCGTATCTTCAATTTCTCCATATCCCACAAATTCTGAAAAGCTGGCTCTCTGTACCTTGCAAAATACCAATTTCAAATGATTGATCAACATCTTGTATATTCCTTAACTGCAGATATTTCTTTGTTCCCATATTCGCAAAATCTCCAATTATCATGAATTTTGCTTTTTGTATCTTCTCTCAATGTTCAAGATGATCCAGTTAATTAATCTCGTATCTCTATTAATCTCCATTTCCTATCTAAATATTTGTAACAACTTCTTACTATCTCCTCATTGCCAGCTATTCCTCATTCATCTGAACCGAAAATTTATCAATTTCTCTCAGTCAGCAAACCTAGTTCTCTGTACGTAACAAATTCTCAGTTTGAAGCAATTGGTTAGATTCAGGAAGTTTGCACGGTCTCCATATTCACATCAACTTCCATATCACCATATCCTTCAATGTCAGGAAATCCTGCATTCCGTCTCTATCACAATGTCAGTTTCTAGCAATTGTACAATTTGAATTAATTTCGATATCTGCAGATATATCTCACTCTCAATATTTGTAAAGTCGCCTTTTCCATGAAGTTAGCTTATTTTCTCATCCGCTCTTCCACCGCCTGCAGAGATTTCTGGTTTCAATGAAATTCTGCACCTTCAATAATTTCTACAGCTAATGTATATTAATATTTCAATTTCTAAAATTCCACACATTTCAAAATGTTCATTGTTCTAAACAGTTTGCAACTGCTCAATTTCTCTCTTTTTCAACAAATCAGCTTATTGCTATGCAGCAAGTGCTCAGTTTCTTACAATAAATATCAATCAAAACATCTACAGCTTCTCTCTATTTCCAGCATTGATCAAATTCTGGCATTTTCTCTGTCTGTAAATAGATCTTATTTCCAAGCTTAGGAGAATCTTCCATTTCCATGAATTTTGCTAATTGAAACATCTGCTCTTTCTCCCAATGCACAGGTTTCTCAATTTCCATCATTTTGGCCATCACTACTATTTCAGCTGCCCAGCAGCATTAATATCTATATTTCTAAGCATATCCACATTTCTAACAATTCCCCATTCATCTCAAAGTTCAATTCCTGGTGTTTTATATTTACCAGCAAATTTAGTTCTCTGTATCTGTCACATTCTCATTTCCCAGCAATATATACTACTTAGCAATCTTGCAGCTTTTCCATATTGATCGTATCTTCAATTTCTCCATATCCCACAAATTCTGAAAAGCTGGCTTTCTGTACCTTGCAAAATACCAATTTCAAATGATTGATCAACATCTTGTATATTCCTTAACTGCAGATATTTCTTTGTTCCCATATTCGCAAAATCTCCAATTATCATGAATTTTGCTTTTTGTATCTTCTCTCAATGTTCAAGATGATCCAGTTAATTAATCTCGTATCTCTATTAATCTCCATTTCCTATCTAAATATTTGTAACAACTTCTTACTATCTCCTCATTGCCAGCTATTCCTCATTCATCTGAACCGAAAATTTATCAATTTCTCTCAGTCAGCAAACCTAGTTCTCTGTACGTAACAAATTCTCAGTTTGAAGCAATTGGTTAGATTCAGGAAGTTTGCACGGTCTCCACATTCACAACAACTTCCATATCTCCATATCCTTCAATGTCAGTAAATCCTGCATTCTGTCTCTATCACAATGTCAGTTTCTAGCAATTGTACAATTTGAATTAATTTCGATATCTGCAGATATATCTCACTCTCAATATTTGTAAAGTCGCATTTTCCATGAAGTTAGCGTATTTTCTCATCCGCTCTTCCACCGCCTGCAGAGATTTCTGGTTTCAATGAAATTCTGCACCTTCAATAATTTCTACAGCTAATGTATATTAATATTTCAATTTCTAAAATTCCACACATTTCAAAATGTTCATTGTTCTAAACAGTTTGCAACTGCTCAATTTCTCTCTTTTTCAACAAATCAGCTTATTGCTATGCAGAAAGTGCTGAGTTTCTTACAATAAATATCAATCAAAACATCTACAGCTTCTCTCTATTTCCAGCATTGATCAAATTCTGGCATTTTCTCTGTCTGTAAATAGATCTTATTTCCCAGCTTAGGAGAATCTTCCATTTCCATGAATTTTGCTAATTGAAGCATCTGCTCTTTCTCCCAATGCACAGGTTTCTCAATTTCCATCATTTTGGCCATCACTACTATTTCAGCTGCCCAGCGGCATTAATATCTATATTTCTAAGCATATCCACATTTCTAACAATTCCCCATTCATCTCAAAGTTCAATTCCTGGTGTTTTATATTTACCAGCAAATTTAGTTCTCTGTATCTGTCACATTCTCATTTCCCAGCAATATATACTACTTAGCAATCTTGCAGCTTTTCCATATTGATCGTATCTTCAATTTCTCCATATCCCACAAATTCTGAAAAGCTGGCTCTCTGTACCTTGCAAAATACCAATTTCAAATGATTGATCAACATCTTGTATATTCCTTAACTGCAGATATTTCTTTGTTCCCATATTCGCAAAATCTCCAATTATCATGAATTTTGCTTTTTGTATCTTCTCTCAATGTTCAAGATGATCCAGTTAATTAATAAAGTATCTCTATTAATCTCCATTTCCTATCTAAATATTTGTAACAACTTCTTACTATCTCCTCATTGCCAGCTATTCCTCATTCATCTGAACCTATAATTTATCAATTTCACTCAGTCTGCAAACCTAGTTCTCTGTACGTAACAAATTCTCAGTTTGAAGCAATTGGTTAGATTCAGGAAGTTTGCAGGTTCTCCACATTTACAACAACTTCCATATCTCCATATCCTTCAATGTCAGGAAATCCTGCATTCCGTCTCTATCACAATGTCAGTTTCTAGCAATTGTGCAATTTGAATTAATTTCGATATCTGCAGATATATCTCACTCTCAATATTTGTAAAGTCGCCTGTTCCATGAAGTTAGCTTATTTTATCATCCGGTCTTCCACCGACTGCAGAGATTTCTGGTTTCAAAGAAATTCTGCACCTTCAATAATTTCTACATCTAATGTATCTCAATTACTAAAATTCCACACATTTCAAAATGTTCATTGTTCTAAACAGTTTGCAACTGCTCAATTTCTCTCTTTTTCTACAAATCAGCTTATTGCTATCCAGCAAGTGCTCAGTTTCTTACAATAAATATCAATCAAAACATCTACAGCTTCTCTCTATTTCCAGCATTGATCAAATTCTGGCATTTTCTCTGTCTGTAAATAGATCTTATTTCCCAGCTTAGGAGAATCTTCCATTTCCATGAATTTTGCTAATTGAAGCATCTGCTCTTTCTCCCAATGCACAGGTTTCTCAATTTCCATCATTTTGGCCATCACTACTATTTCAGCTGCCCAGCGGCATTAATATCTATATTTCTAAGCATATCCACATTTCTAACAATTCCCCATTCATCTCAAAGTTCAATTCCTGGTGTTTTATATTTACCAGCAAATTTAGTTCTCTGTATCTGTCACATTCTCATTTCCCAGCAATATATACTACTTAGCAATCTTGCAGCTTTTCCATATTGATCGTATCTTCAATTTCTCCATATCCCACAAATTCTGAAAAGCTGGCTTTCTGTACCTTGCAAAATACCAATTTCAAATGATTGATCAACATCTTGTATATTCCTTAACTGCAGATATTTCTTTGTTCCCATATTCCCAAAATCTCCAATTATCATGAATTTTGCTTTTTGTATCTTCTCTCAATGTTCAAGATGATCCAGTTAATTAATCTCGTATCTCTATTAATCTCCATTTCCTATCTAAATATTTGTAACAACTTCTTACTATCTCCTCATTGCCAGCTATTCCTCATTCATCTGAACCGAAAATTTATCAATTTCTCTCAGTCAGCAAACCTAGTTCTCTGTACGTAACAAATTCTCAGTTTGAAGCAATTGGTTAGATTCAGGAAGTTTGCAGGTTCTCCACATTCACAACAACTTCCATATCTCCATATCCTTCAATGTCAGGAAATCCTGCATTCTGTCTCTATCACAATGTCAGTTTCTAGCAATTGTACAATTTGAATTAATTTCGATATCTGCAGATATATCTCACTCTCAATATTTGTAAAGTCGCCTTTTCCATGAAGTTAGCTTATTTTCTCATCCGCTCTTTCACCGCCTGCAGAGATTTCTGGTTTCAATGAAATTCTGCACCTTCAATAATTTCTACAGCTAATGTATATTAATATTTCAATTTCTAAAATTCCACACATTTCAAAATGTTCATTGTTCTAAACAGTTTGCAACTGCTCAATTTCTCTCTTTTTCAACAAATCAGCTTATTGCTATCCAGCAAGTGCTCAGTTTCTTACAATAAATATCAATCAAAACATCTACAGCTTCTCTCTATTTCCAGCATTGATCAAATTCTGGCATTTTCTCTGTCTGTAAATAGATCTTATTTCCCAGCTTAGGAGAATCTTCCATTTCCATGAATTTTGCTAATTGAAGCATCTGCTCTTTCTCCCAATGCACAGGTTTCTCAATTTCCATCATTTTGGCCATCACTACTATTTCAGCTGCCCAGCAGCATTAATATCTATATTTCTAAGCATATCCACATTTCTAACAATTCCCCATTCATCTCAAAGTTCAATTCCTGGTGTTTTATATTTACCAGCAAATTTAGTTCTCTGTATCTGTCACATTCTCATTTCCCAGCAATATATACTACTTAGCAATCTTGCAGCTTTTCCATATTGATCGTATCTTCAATTTCTCCATATCCCACAAATTCTGAAAAGCTGGCTCTCTGTACCTTGCAAAATACCAATTTCAAATGATTGATCAACATCTTGTATATTCCTTAACTGCAGATATTTCTTTGTTCCCATATTCGCAAAATCTCCAATTATCATGAATTTTGCTTTTTGTATCTTCTCTCAATGTTCAAGATGATCCAGTTAATTAATCTCGTATCTCTATTAATCTCCATTTCCTATCTAAATATTTGTAACAACTTCTTACTATCTCCTCATTGCCAGCTATTCCTCATTCATCTGAACCGAAAATTTATCAATTTCTCTCAGTCAGCAAACCTAGTTCTCTGTACGTAACAAATTCTCAGTTTGAAGCAATTGGTTAGATTCAGGAAGTTTGCACGGTCTCCACATTCACAACAACTTCCATATCTCCATATCCTTCAATGTCAGGAAATCCTGCATTCTGTCTCTATCACAATGTCAGTTTCTAGCAATTGTACAATTTGAATTAATTTCGATATCTGCAGATATATCTCACTCTCAATATTTGTAAAGTCGCATTTTCCATGAAGTTAGCGTATTTTCTCATCCGCTCTTCCACCGCCTGCAGAGATTTCTGGTTTCAATGAAATTCTGCACCTTCAATAATTTCTACAGCTAATGTATATTAATATTTCAATTTCTAAAATTCCACACATTTCAAAATGTTCATTGTTCTAAACAGTTTGCAACTGCTCAATTTCTCTCTTTTTCAACAAATCAGCTTATTGCTATGCAGAAAGTGCTCAGTTTCTTACAATAAATATCAATCAAAACATCTACAGCTTCTCTCTATTTCCAGCATTGATCAAATTCTGGCATTTTCTCTGTCTGTAAATAGATCTTATTTCCCAGCTTAGGAGAATCTTCCATTTCCATGAATTTTGCTAATTGAAGCATCTGCTCTTTCTCCCAATGCACAGGTTTCTCAATTTCCATCATTTTGGCCATCACTACTATTTCAGCTGCCCAGCGGCATTAATATCTATATTTCTAAGCATATCCACATTTCTAACAATTCCCCATTCATCTCAAAGTTCAATTCCTGGTGTTTTATATTTACCAGCAAATTTAGTTCTCTGTATCTGTCACATTCTCATTTCCCAGCAATATATACTACTTAGCAATCTTGCAGCTTTTCCATATTGATCGTATCTTCAATTTCTCCATATCCCACAAATTCTGAAAAGCTGGCTCTCTGTACCTTGCAAAATACCAATTTCAAATGATTGATCAACATCTTGTATATTCCTTAACTGCAGATATTTCTTTGTTCCCATATTCGCAAAATCTCCAATTATCATGAATTTTGCTTTTTGTATCTTCTCTCAATGTTCAAGATGATCCAGTTAATTAATAAAGTATCTCTATTAATCTCCATTTCCTATCTAAATATTTGTAACAACTTCTTACTATCTCCTCATTGCCAGCTATTCCTCATTCATCTGAACCTATAATTTATCAATTTCACTCAGTCTGCAAACCTAGTTCTCTGTACGTAACAAATTCTCAGTTTGAAGCAATTGGTTAGATTCAGGAAGTTTGCAGGTTCTCCACATTTACAACAACTTCCATATCTCCATATCCTTCAATGTCAGGAAATCCTGCATTCCGTCTCTATCACAATGTCAGTTTCTAGCAATTGTGCAATTTGAATTAATTTCGATATCTGCAGATATATCTCACTCTCAATATTTGTAAAGTCGCCTGTTCCATGAAGTTAGCTTATTTTATCATCCGGTCTTCCACCGACTGCAGAGATTTCTGGTTTCAAAGAAATTCTGCACCTTCAATAATTTCTACAGCTAATGTATCTCAATTACTAAAATTCCACACATTTCTAAATGTTCATTGTTCTAAACAGTTTGCAACTGCTCAATTTCTCTCTTTTTCTACAAATCAGCTTATTGCTATCCAGCAAGTGCTCAGTTTCTTACAATAAATATCAATCAAAACATCTACAGCTTCTCTCTATTTCCAGCATTGATCAAATTCTGGCATTTTCTCTGTCTGTAAATAGATCTTATTTCCCAGCTTAGGAGAATCCTCCATTTCCATGAATTTTGCTAATTGAAGCATCTGCTCTTTCTCCCAATGCACAGGTTTCTCAATTTCCATCATTTTGGCCATCACTACTATTTCAGCTGCCCAGCGGCATTAATATCTATATTTCTAAGCATATCCACATTTCTAACAATTCCCCATTCATCTCAAAGTTCAATTCCTGGTGTTTTATATTTACCAGCAAATTTAGTTCTCTGTATCTGTCACATTCTCATTTCCCAGCAATATATACTACTTAGCAATCTTGCAGCTTTTCCATATTGATCGTATCTTCAATTTCTCCATATCCCACAAATTCTGAAAAGCTGGCTCTCTGTACCTTGCAAAATACCAATTTCAAATGATTGATCAACATCTTGTATATTCCTTAACTGCAGATATTTGTTTGTTCCCATATTCCCAAAATCTCCAATTATCATGAATTTTGCTTTTTGTATCTTCTCTCAATGTTCAAGATGATCCAGTTAATTAATCTCGTATCTCTATTAATCTCCATTTCCTATCTAAATATTTGTAACAACTTCTTACTATCTCCTCATTGCCAGCTATTCCTCATTCATCTGAACCGAAAATTTATCAATTTCTCTCAGTCAGCAAACCTAGTTCTCTGTACGTAACAAATTCTCAGTTTGAAGCAATTGGTTAGATTCAGGAAGTTTGCAGGGTCTCCACATTCACAACAACTTCCATATCTCCATATCCTTCAATGTCAGGAAATCCTGCATTCTGTCTCTATCACAATGTCAGTTTCTAGCAATTGTACAATTTGAATTAATTTCGATATCTGCAGATATATCTCACTCTCAATATTTGTAAAGTCGCCTTTTCCATGAAGTTAGCTTATTTTCTCATCCGCTCTTCCACCGCCTGCAGAGATTTCTGGTTTCAATGAAATTCTGCACCTTCAATAATTTCTACAGCTAATGTATATTAATATTCAATTTCTAAAATTCCACACATTTCAAAATGTTCATTGTTCTAAACAGTTTGCAACTGCTCAATTTCTCTCTTTTTCAACAAATCAGCTTATTGCTATCCAGCAAGTGCTCAGTTTCTTACAATAAATATCAATCAAAACATCTACAGCTTCTCTCTATTTCCAGCATTGATCAAATTCTGGCATTTTCTCTGTCTGTAAATAGATCTTATTTCCCAGCTTAGGAGAATCTTCCATTTCCATGAATTTTGCTAATTGAAGCATCTGCTCTTTCTCCCAATGCACAGGTTTCTCAATTTCCATCATTTTGGCCATCACTACTATTTCAGCTGCCCAGCAGCATTAATATCTATATTTCTAAGCATATCCACATTTCTAACAATTCCCCATTCATCTCAAAGTTCAATTCCTGGTGTTTTATATTTACCAGCAAATTTAGTTCTCTGTATCTGTCACATTCTCATTTCCCAGCAATATATACTACTTAGCAATCTTGCAGCTTTTCCATATTGATCGTATCTTCAATTTCTCCATATCCCACAAATTCTGAAAAGCTGGCTCTCTGTACCTTGCAAAATACCAATTTCAAATGATTGATCAACATCTTGTATATTCCTTAACTGCAGATATTTCTTTGTTCCCATATTCGCAAAATCTCCAATTATCATGAATTTTGCTTTTTGTATCTTCTCTCAATGTTCAAGATGATCCAGTTAATTAATCTCGTATCTCTATTAATCTCCATTTCCTATCTAAATATTTGTAACAACTTCTTACTATCTCCTCATTGCCAGCTATTCCTCATTCATCTGAACCGAAAATTTATCAATTTCTCTCAGTCAGCAAACCTAGTTCTCTGTACGTAACAAATTCTCAGTTTGAAGCAATTGGTTAGATTCAGGAAGTTTGCAGGTCTCCACATTCACAACAACTTCCATATCTCCATATCCTTCAATGTCAGGAAATCCTGCATTCTGTCTCTATCACAATGTCAGTTTCTAGCAATTGTACAATTTGAATTAATTTCGATATCTGCAGATATATCTCACTCTCAATATTTGTAAAGTCGCCTTTTCCATGAAGTTAGCGTATTTTCTCATCCGCTCTTCCACCGCCTGCAGAGATTTCTGGTTTCAATGAAATTCTGCACCTTCAATAATTTCTACAGCTAATGTATATTAATATTCAATTTCTAAAATTCCACACATTTCAAAATGTTCATTGTTCTAAACAGTTTGCAACTGCTCAATTTCTCTCTTTTTCAACAAATCAGCTTATTGCTATCCAGCAAGTGCTCAGTTTCTTACAATAAATATCAATCAAAACATCTACAGCTTCTCTCTATTTCCAGCATTGATCAAATTCTGGCATTTTCTCTGTCTGTAAATAGATCTTATTTCCCAGCTTAGGAGAATCTTCCATTTCCATGAATTTTGCTAATTGAAGCATCTGCTCTTTCTCCCAATGCACAGGTTTCTCAATTTCCATCATTTTGGCCATCACTACTATTTCAGCTGCCCAGCGGCATTAATATCTATATTTCTAAGCATATCCACATTTCTAACAATTCCCCATTCATCTCAAAGTTCAATTCCTGGTGTTTTATATTTACCAGCAAATTTAGTTCTCTGTATCTGTCACATTCTCATTTCCCAGCAATATATACTACTTAGCAATCTTGCAGCTTTTCCATATTGATCGTATCTTCAATTTCTCCATATCCCACAAATTCTGAAAAGCTGGCTCTCTGTACCTTGCAAAATACCAATTTCAAATGATTGATCAACATCTTGTATATTCCTTAACTGCAGATATTTCTTTGTTCCCATATTCGCAAAATCTCCAATTATCATGAATTTTGCTTTTTGTATCTTCTCTCAATGTTCAAGATGATCCAGTTAATTAATCTCGTATCTCTATTAATCTCCATTTCCTATCTAAATATTTGTAACAACTTCTTACTATCTCCTCATTGCCAGCTATTCCTCATTCATCTGAACCGAAAATTTATCAATTTCTCTCAGTCAGCAAACCTAGTTCTCTGTACGTAACAAATTCTCAGTTTGAAGCAATTGGTTAGATTCAGGAAGTTTGCAGGTTCTCCACATTCACAACAACTTCCATATCTCCATATCCTTCAATGTCAGGAAATCCTGCATTCTGTCTCTATCACAATGTCAGTTTCTAGCAATTGTACAATTTGAATTAATTTCGATATCTGCAGATATATCTCACTCTCAATATTTGTAAAGTCGCCTTTTCCATGAAGTTAGCTTATTTTCTCATCCGCTCTTCCACCGCCTGCAGAGATTTCTGGTTTCAATGAAATTCTGCACCTTCAATAATTTCTACAGCTAATGTATATTAATATTCAATTTCTAAAATTCCACACATTTCAAAATGTTCATTGTTCTAAACAGTTTGCAACTGCTCAATTTCTCTCTTTTTCAACAAATCAGCTTATTGCTATCCAGCAAGTGCTCAGTTTCTTACAATAAATATCAATCAAAACATCTACAGCTTCTCTCTATTTCCAGCATTGATCAAATTCTGGCATTTTCTCTGTCTGTAAATAGATCTTATTTCCCAGCTTAGGAGAATCTTCCATTTCCATGAATTTTGCTAATTGAAGCATCTGCTCTTTCTCCCAATGCACAGGTTTCTCAATTTCCATCATTTTGGCCATCACTACTATTTCAGCTGCCCAGCGGCATTAATATCTATATTTCTAAGCATATCCACATTTCTAACAATTCCCCATTCATCTCAAAGTTCAATTCCTGGTGTTTTATATTTACCAGCAAATTTAGTTCTCTGTATCTGTCACATTCTCATTTCCCAGCAATATATACTACTTAGCAATCTTGCAGCTTTTCCATATTGATCGTATCTTCAATTTCTCCATATCCCACAAATTCTGAAAAGCTGGCTCTCTGTACCTTGCAAAATACCAATTTCAAATGATTGATCAACATCTTGTATATTCCTTAACTGCAGATATTTCTTTGTTCCCATATTCGCAAAATCTCCAATTATCATGAATTTTGCTTTTTGTATCTTCTCTCAATGTTCAAGATGATCCAGTTAATTAATCTCGTATCTCTATTAATCTCCATTTCCTATCTAAATATTTGTAACAACTTCTTACTATCTCCTCATTGCCAGCTATTCCTCATTCATCTGAACCGAAAATTTATCAATTTCTCTCAGTCAGCAAACCTAGTTCTCTGTACGTAACAAATTCTCAGTTTGAAGCAATTGGTTAGATTCAGGAAGTTTGCAGGGTCTCCACATTCACAACAACTTCCATATCTCCATATCCTTCAATGTCAGGAAATCCTGCATTCTGTCTCTATCACAATGTCAGTTTCTAGCAATTGTACAATTTGAATTAATTTCGATATCTGCAGATATATCTCACTCTCAATATTTGTAAAGTCGCCTTTTCCATGAAGTTAGCTTATTTTCTCATCCGCTCTTCCACCGCCTGCAGAGATTTCTGGTTTCAATGAAATTCTGCACCTTCAATAATTTCTACAGCTAATGTATATTAATATTCAATTTCTAAAATTCCACACATTTCAAAATGTTCATTGTTCTAAACAGTTTGCAACTGCTCAATTTCTCTCTTTTTCAACAAATCAGCTTATTGCTATCCAGCAAGTGCTCAGTTTCTTACAATAAATATCAATCAAAACATCTACAGCTTCTCTCTATTTCCAGCATTGATCAAATTCTGGCATTTTCTCTGTCTGTAAATAGATCTTATTTCCCAGCTTAGGAGAATCTTCCATTTCCATGAATTTTGCTAATTGAAGCATCTGCTCTTTCTCCCAATGCACAGGTTTCTCAATTTCCATCATTTTGGCCATCACTACTATTTCAGCTGCCCAGCGGCATTAATATCTATATTTCTAAGCATATCCACATTTCTAACAATTCCCCATTCATCTCAAAGTTCAATTCCTGGTGTTTTATATTTACCAGCAAATTTAGTTCTCTGTATCTGTCACATTCTCATTTCCCAGCAATATATACTACTTAGCAATCTTGCAGCTTTTCCATATTGATCGTATCTTCAATTTCTCCATATCCCACAAATTCTGAAAAGCTGGCTCTCTGTACCTTGCAAAATACCAATTTCAAATGATTGATCAACATCTTGTATATTCCTTAACTGCAGATATTTCTTTGTTCCCATATTCGCAAAATCTCCAATTATCATGAATTTTGCTTTTTGTATCTTCTCTCAATGTTCAAGATGATCCAGTTAATTAATCTCGTATCTCTATTAATCTCCATTTCCTATCTAAATATTTGTAACAACTTCTTACTATCTCCTCATTGCCAGCTATTCCTCATTCATCTGAACCGAAAATTTATCAATTTCTCTCAGTCAGCAAACCTAGTTCTCTGTACGTAACAAATTCTCAGTTTGAAGCAATTGGTTAGATTCAGGAAGTTTGCACGGTCTCCACATTCACAACAACTTCCATATCTCCATATCCTTCAATGTCAGGAAATCCTGCATTCTGTCTCTATCACAATGTCAGTTTCTAGCAATTGTACAATTTGAATTAATTTCGATATCTGCAGATATATCTCACTCTCAATATTTGTAAAGTCGCCTTTTCCATGAAGTTAGCGTATTTTCTCATCCGCTCTTCCACCGCCTGCAGAGATTTCTGGTTTCAATGAAATTCTGCACCTTCAATAATTTCTACAGCTAATGTATATTAATATTTCAATTTCTAAAATTCCACACATTTCAAAATGTTCATTGTTCTAAACAGTTTGCAACTGCTCAATTTCTCTCTTTTTCAACAAATCAGCTTATTGCTATGCAGAAAGTGCTCAGTTTCTTACAATAAATATCAATCAAAACATCTACAGCTTCTCTCTATTTCCAGCATTGATCAAATTCTGGCATTTTCTCTGTCTGTAAATAGATCTTATTTCCCAGCTTAGGAGAATCTTCCATTTCCATGAATTTTGCTAATTGAAGCATCTGCTCTTTCTCCCAATGCACAGGTTTCTCAATTTCCATCATTTTGGCCATCACTACTATTTCAGCTGCCCAGCGGCATTAATATCTATATTTCTAAGCATATCCACATTTCTAACAATTCCCCATTCATCTCAAAGTTCAATTCCTGGTGTTTTATATTTACCAGCAAATTTAGTTCTCTGTATCTGTCACATTCTCATTTCCCAGCAATATATACTACTTAGCAATCTTGCAGCTTTTCCATATTGATCGTATCTTCAATTTCTCCATATCCCACAAATTCTGAAAAGCTGGCTCTCTGTACCTTGCAAAATACCAATTTCAAATGATTGATCAACATCTTGTATATTCCTTAACTGCAGATATTTCTTTGTTCCCATATTCGCAAAATCTCCAATTATCATGAATTTTGCTTTTTGTATCTTCTCTCAATGTTCAAGATGATCCAGTTAATTAATCTCGTATCTCTATTAATCTCCATTTCCTATCTAAATATTTGTAACAACTTCTTACTATCTCCTCATTGCCAGCTATTCCTCATTCATCTGAACCGAAAATTTATCAATTTCTCTCAGTCAGCAAACCTAGTTCTCTGTACGTAACAAATTCTCAGTTTGAAGCAATTGGTTAGATTCAGGAAGTTTGCAGGTCTCCACATTCACAACAACTTCCATATCTCCATATCCTTCAATGTCAGGAAATCCTGCATTCTGTCTCTATCACAATGTCAGTTTCTAGCAATTGTACAATTTGAATTAATTTCGATATCTGCAGATATATCTCACTCTCAATATTTGTAAAGTCGCCTTTTCCATGAAGTTAGCGTATTTTCTCATCCGCTCTTCCACCGCCTGCAGAGATTTCTGGTTTCAATGAAATTCTGCACCTTCAATAATTTCTACAGCTAATGTATATTAATATTCAATTTCTAAAATTCCACACATTTCAAAATGTTCATTGTTCTAAACAGTTTGCAACTGCTCAATTTCTCTCTTTTTCAACAAATCAGCTTATTGCTATCCAGCAAGTGCTCAGTTTCTTACAATAAATATCAATCAAAACATCTACAGCTTCTCTCTATTTCCAGCATTGATCAAATTCTGGCATTTTCTCTGTCTGTAAATAGATCTTATTTCCCAGCTTAGGAGAATCTTCCATTTCCATGAATTTTGCTAATTGAAGCATCTGCTCTTTCTCCCAATGCACAGGTTTCTCAATTTCCATCATTTTGGCCATCACTACTATTTCAGCTGCCCAGCGGCATTAATATCTATATTTCTAAGCATATCCACATTTCTAACAATTCCCCATTCATCTCAAAGTTCAATTCCTGGTGTTTTATATTTACCAGCAAATTTAGTTCTCTGTATCTGTCACATTCTCATTTCCCAGCAATATATACTACTTAGCAATCTTGCAGCTTTTCCATATTGATCGTATCTTCAATTTCTCCATATCCCACAAATTCTGAAAAGCTGGCTCTCTGTACCTTGCAAAATACCAATTTCAAATGATTGATCAACATCTTGTATATTCCTTAACTGCAGATATTTGTTTGTTCCCATATTCCCAAAATCTCCAATTATCATGAATTTTGCTTTTTGTATCTTCTCTCAATGTTCAAGATGATCCAGTTAATTAATCTCGTATCTCTATTAATCTCCATTTCCTATCTAAATATTTGTAACAACTTCTTACTATCTCCTCATTGCCAGCTATTCCTCATTCATCTGAACCGAAAATTTATCAATTTCTCTCAGTCAGCAAACCTAGTTCTCTGTACGTAACAAATTCTCAGTTTGAAGCAATTGGTTAGATTCAGGAAGTTTGCAGGTTCTCCACATTCACAACAACTTCCATATCTCCATATCCTTCAATGTCAGGAAATCCTGCATTCTGTCTCTATCACAATGTCAGTTTCTAGCAATTGTACAATTTGAATTAATTTCGATATCTGCAGATATATCTCAATCTCAATATTTGTAAAGTCGCCTTTTCCATGAAGTTAGCTTATTTTCTCATCCGCTCTTCCACCGCCTGCAGAGATTTCTGGTTTCAATGAAATTCTGCACCTTCAATATTTTCTACAGCTAATGTATTAATCTCAATTTCTAATATTCCACACATTTCAAAATGTTCATTGTTCTAAACAGTTTGCAACTGCTCAATTTCTCTCTTTTTCAACAAATCACCTTATTGCTATCCAGCAAGTGCTCAGTTTCTTACAATAAATATCCATCAAAACATCTACAGCTTCTCTCTATTTCCAGCATTGATCAAATTCTGGCATTTTCTCTGTCTGTAAATAGATCTTATTTCCCAGCTTAGGAGAATCTTCCATTTCCATGAATTTTGCTAATTGAAGCATCTGCTCTTTCTCCCAATGCACAGGTTTCTCAATTTCCATCATTTTGGCCATCACTACTATTTCAGCTGCCCAGCGGCATTAATATCTATATTTCTAAGCATATCCACATTTCTAACAATTCCCCATTCATCTCAAAGTTCAATTCCTGGTGTTTTATATTTACCAGCAAATTTAGTTCTCTGTATCTGTCACATTCTCATTTCCCAGCAATATATACTACTTAGCAATCTTGCAGCTTTTCCATATTGATCGTATCTTCAATTTCTCCATATCCCACAAATTCTGAAAAGCTGGCTCTCTGTACCTTGCAAAATACCAATTTCAAATGATTGATCAACATCTTGTATATTCCTTAACTGCAGATATTTCTTTGTTCCCATATTCGCAAAATCTCCAATTATCATGAATTTTGCTTTTTGTATCTTCTCTCAATGTTCAAGATGATCCAGTTAATTAATCTCGTATCTCTATTAATCTCCATTTCCTATCTAAATATTTGTAACAACTTCTTACTATCTCCTCATTGCCAGCTATTCCTCATTCATCTGAACCGAAAATTTATCAATTTCTCTCAGTCAGCAAACCTAGTTCTCTGTACGTAACAAATTCTCAGTTTGAAGCAATTGGTTAGATTGAGGAAGTTTGCAGGTTCTCCACATTCACAACAACTTCCATATCTCCATATCCTTCAATGTCAGGAAATCCTGCATTCTGTCTCTATCACAATGTCAGTTTCTAGCAATTGTGCAATTTGAATTAATTTCGATATCTGCAGATATATCTCACTCTCAATATTTGTAAAGTCGCCTTTTCCATGAAGTTAGCTTATTTTCTCATCCGCTTTTCCACCGCCTGCAGAGATTTCTGGTTTCAATGAAATTCTGCACCTTCAATAATTTCTACAGCTAATGTATATTAATATTCAATTTCTAAAATTCCACACATTTCAAAATGTTCATTGTTCTAAACAGTTTGCAACTGCTCAATTTCTCTCTTTTTCAACAAATCAGCTTATTGCTATCCAGCAAGTGCTCAGTTTCTTACAATAAATATCAATCAAAACATCTACAGCTTCTCTCTATTTCCAGCATTGATCAAATTCTGGCATTTTCTCTGTCTGTAAATAGATCTTATTTCCCAGCTTAGGAGAATCTTCCATTTCCATGAATTTTGCTAATTGAAGCATCTGCTCTTTCTCCCAATGCACAGGTTTCTCAATTTCCATCATTTTGGCCATCACTACTATTTCAGCTGCCCAGCAGCATTAATATCTATATTTCTAAGCATATCCACATTTCTAACAATTCCCCATTCATCTCAAAGTTCAATTCCTGGTGTTTTATATTTACCAGCAAATTTAGTTCTCTGTATCTGTCACATTCTCATTTCCCAGCAATATATACTACTTAGCAATCTTGCAGCTTTTCCATATTGATCGTATCTTCAATTTCTCCATATCCCACAAATTCTGAAAAGCTGGCTCTCTGTACCTTGCAAAATACCAATTTCAAATGATTGATCAACATCTTGTATATTCCTTAACTGCAGATATTTCTTTGTTCCCATATTCGCAAAATCTCCAATTATCATGAATTTTGCTTTTTGTATCTTCTCTCAATGTTCAAGATGATCCAGTTAATTAATCTCGTATCTCTATTAATCTCCATTTCCTATCTAAATATTTGTAACAACTTCTTACTATCTCCTCATTGCCAGCTATTCCTCATTCATCTGAACCGAAAATTTATCAATTTCTCTCAGTCAGCAAACCTAGTTCTCTGTACGTAACAAATTCTCAGTTTGAAGCAATTGGTTAGATTCAGGAAGTTTGCAGGTCTCCACATTCACAACAACTTCCATATCTCCATATCCTTCAATGTCAGGAAATCCTGCATTCTGTCTCTATCACAATGTCAGTTTCTAGCAATTGTACAATTTGAATTAATTTCGATATCTGCAGATATATCTCACTCTCAATATTTGTAAAGTCGCCTTTTCCATGAAGTTAGCGTATTTTCTCATCCGCTCTTCCACCGCCTGCAGAGATTTCTGGTTTCAATGAAATTCTGCACCTTCAATAATTTCTACAGCTAATGTATATTAATATTTCAATTTCTAAAATTCCACACATTTCAAAATGTTCATTGTTCTAAACAGTTTGCAACTGCTCAATTTCTCTCTTTTTCTACAAATCAGCTTATTGCTATGCGGCAAGTGCTCAGTTTCTTACAATAAATATCAATCAAAACATCTACAGCTTCTCTCTATTTCCAGCATTGATCAAATTCTGGCATTTTCTCTGTCTGTAAATAGATCTTATTTCCCAGCTTAGGAGAATCTTCCATTTCCATGAATTTTGCTAATTGAAGCATCTGCTCTTTCTCCCAATGCACAGGTTTCTCAATTTCCATCATTTTGGCCATCACTACTATTTCAGCTGCCCAGCGGCATTAATATCTATATTTCTAAGCATATCCACATTTCTAACAATTCCCCATTCATCTCAAAGTTCAATTCCTGGTGTTTTATATTTACCAGCAAATTTAGTTCTCTGTATCTGTCACATTCTCATTTCCCAGCAATATATACTACTTAGCAATCTTGCAGCTTTTCCATATTGATCGTATCTTCAATTTCTCCATATCCCACAAATTCTGAAAAGCTGGCTTTCTGTACCTTGCAAAATACCAATTTCAAATGATTGATCAACATCTTGTATATTCCTTAACTGCAGATATTTCTTTGTTCCCATATTCGCAAAATCTCCAATTATCATGAATTTTGCTTTTTGTATCTTCTCTCAATGTTCAAGATGATCCAGTTAATTAATCTCGTATCTCTATTAATCTCCATTTCCTATCTAAATATTTGTAACAACTTCTTACTATCTCCTCATTGCCAGCTATTCCTCATTCATCTGAACCGAAAATTTATCAATTTCTCTCAGTCAGCAAACCTAGTTCTCTGTACGTAACAAATTCTCAGTTTGAAGCAATTGGTTAGATTCAGGAAGTTTGCAGGTCTCCACATTCACAACAACTTCCATATCTCCATATCCTTCAATGTCAGGAAATCCTGCATTCTGTCTCTATCACAATGTCAGTTTCTAGCAATTGTACAATTTGAATTAATTTCGATATCTGCAGATATATCTCACTCTCAATATTTGTAAAGTCGCCTTTTCCATGAAGTTAGCTTATTTTCTCATCCGCTCTTCCACCGCCTGCAGAGATTTCTGGTTTCAATGAAATTCTGCACCTTCAATAATTTCTACAGCTAATGTATATTAATATTTCAATTTCTAAAATTCCACACATTTCAAAATGTTCATTGTTCTAAACAGTTTGCAACTGCTCAATTTCTCTCTTTTTCAACAAATCAGCTTATTGCTATCCAGCAAGTGCTCAGTTTCTTACAATAAATATCAATCAAAACATCTACAGCTTCTCTCTATTTCCAGCATTGATCAAATTCTGGCATTTTCTCTGTCTGTAAATAGATCTTATTTCCCAGCTTAGGAGAATCTTCCATTTCCATGAATTTTGCTAATTGAAGCATCTGCTCTTTCTCCCAATGCACAGGTTTCTCAATTTCCATCATTTTGGCCATCACTACTATTTCAGCTGCCCAGCGGCATTAATATCTATATTTCTAAGCATATCCACATTTCTAACAATTCCCCATTCATCTCAAAGTTCAATTCCTGGTGTTTTATATTTACCAGCAAATTTAGTTCTCTGTATCTGTCACATTCTCATTTCCCAGCAATATATACTACTTAGCAATCTTGCAGCTTTTCCATATTGATCGTATCTTCAATTTCTCCATATCCCACAAATTCTGAAAAGCTGGCTCTCTGTACCTTGCAAAATACCAATTTCAAATGATTGATCAACATCTTGTATATTCCTTAACTGCAGATATTTCTTTGTTCCCATATTCGCAAAATCTCCAATTATCATGAATTTTGCTTTTTGTATCTTCTCTCAATGTTCAAGATGATCCAGTTAATTAATCTCGTATCTCTATTAATCTCCATTTCCTATCTAAATATTTGTAACAACTTCTTACTATCTCCTCATTGCCAGCTATTCCTCATTCATCTGAACCGAAAATTTATCAATTTCTCTCAGTCAGCAAACCTAGTTCTCTGTACGTAACAAATTCTCAGTTTGAAGCAATTGGTTAGATTCAGGAAGTTTGCAGGGTCTCCACATTCACAACAACTTCCATATCTCCATATCCTTCAATGTCAGGAAATCCTGCATTCTGTCTCTATCACAATGTCAGTTTCTAGCAATTGTACAATTTGAATTAATTTCGATATCTGCAGATATATCTCACTCTCAATATTTGTAAAGTCGCCTTTTCCATGAAGTTAGCTTATTTTCTCATCCGCTCTTCCACCGCCTGCAGAGATTTCTGGTTTCAATGAAATTCTGCACCTTCAATAATTTCTACAGCTAATGTATATTAATATTTCAATTTCTAAAATTCCACACATTTCAAAATGTTCATTGTTCTAAACAGTTTGCAACTGCTCAATTTCTCTCTTTTTCAACAAATCAGCTTATTGCTATCCAGCAAGTGCTCAGTTTCTTACAATAAATATCAATCAAAACATCTACAGCTTCTCTCTATTTCCAGCATTGATCAAATTCTGGCATTTTCTCTGTCTGTAAATAGATCTTATTTCCCAGCTTAGGAGAATCTTCCATTTCCATGAATTTTGCTAATTGAAGCATCTGCTCTTTCTCCCAATGCACAGGTTTCTCAATTTCCATCATTTTGGCCATCACTACTATTTCAGCTGCCCAGCGGCATTAATATCTATATTTCTAAGCATATCCACATTTCTAACAATTCCCCATTCATCTCAAAGTTCAATTCCTGGTGTTTTATATTTACCAGCAAATTTAGTTCTCTGTATCTGTCACATTCTCATTTCCCAGCAATATATACTACTTAGCAATCTTGCAGCTTTTCCATATTGATCGTATCTTCAATTTCTCCATATCCCACAAATTCTGAAAAGCTGGCTCTCTGTACCTTGCAAAATACCAATTTCAAATGATTGATCAACATCTTGTATATTCCTTAACTGCAGATATTTCTTTGTTCCCATATTCGCAAAATCTCCAATTATCATGAATTTTGCTTTTTGTATCTTCTCTCAATGTTCAAGATGATCCAGTTAATTAATAAAGTATCTCTATTAATCTCCATTTCCTATCTAAATATTTGTAACAACTTCTTACTATCTCCTCATTGCCAGCTATTCCTCATTCATCTGAACCTAAAATTTATCAATTTCACTCAGTCTGCAAACCTAGTTCTCTGTACGTAACAAATTCTCAGTTTGAAGCAATTGGTTAGATTCAGGAAGTTTGCAGGTTCTCCACATTCACAACAACTTCCATATCTCCATATCCTTCAATGTCAGGAAATCCTGCATTCTGTCTCTATCACAATGTCAGTTTCTAGCAATTGTGCAATTTGAATTAATTTCGATATCTGCAGATATATCTCACTCTCAATATTTGTAAAGTCGCCTTTTCCATGAAGTTAGCTTATTTTCTCATCCGCTCTTCCACCGCCTGCAGAGATTTCTGGTTTCAATGAAATTCTGCACCTTCAATAATTTCTACAGCTAATGTATCTCAATTACTAAAATTCCACACATTTTTTAAAGGTTCATTGTTCTAAACAGTTTGCAACTGCTCAATTTCTCTCTTTTTCTACAAATCAGCTTATTGCTATCCAGCAAGTGCTCAGTTTCTTACAATAAATATCAATCAAAACATCTACAGCTTCTCTCTATTTCCAGCATTGATCAAATTCTGGCATTTTCTCTGTCTGTAAATAGATCTTATTTCCCAGCTTAGGAGAATCTTCCATTTCCATGAATTTTGCTAATTGAAGCATCTGCTCTTTCTCCCAATGCACAGGTTTCTCAATTTCCATCATTTTGGCCATCACTACTATTTCAGCTGCCCAGCGGCATTAATATCTATATTTCTAAGTATATCCACATTTCTAACAATTCCCCATTCATCTCAAAGTTCAATTCCTGGTGTTTTATATTTACCAGCAAATTTAGTTCTCTGTATCTGTCACATTCTCATTTCCCAGCAATATATACTACTTAGCAATCTTGCAGCTTTTCCATATTGATCGTATCTTCAATTTCTCCATATCCCACAAATTCTGAAAAGCTGGCTCTCTGTACCTTGCAAAATACCAATTTCAAATGATTGATCAACATCTTGTATATTCCTTAACTGCAGATATTTCTTTGTTCCCATATTCGCAAAATCTCCAATTATCATGAATTTTGCTTTTTGTATCTTCTCTCAATGTTCAAGATGATCCAGTTAATTAATCTCGTATCTCTATTAATCTCCATTTCCTATCTAAATATTTGTAACAACTTCTTACTATCTCCTCATTGCCAGCTATTCCTCATTCATCTGAACCGAAAATTTATCAATTTCTCTCAGTCAGCAAACCTAGTTCTCTGTACGTAACAAATTCTCAGTTTGAAGCAATTGGTTAGATTCAGGAAGTTTGCAGGGTCTCCACATTCACAACAACTTCCATATCTCCATATCCTTCAATGTCAGGAAATCCTGCATTCTGTCTCTATCACAATGTCAGTTTCTAGCAATTGTACAATTTGAATTAATTTCGATATCTGCAGATATATCTCACTCTCAATATTTGTAAAGTCGCCTTTTCCATGAAGTTAGCTTATTTTCTCATCCGCTCTTCCACCGCCTGCAGAGATTTCTGGTTTCAATGAAATTCTGCACCTTCAATAATTTCTACAGCTAATGTATATTAATATTTCAATTTCTAAAATTCCACACATTTCAAAATGTTCATTGTTCTAAACAGTTTGCAACTGCTCAATTTCTCTCTTTTTCAACAAATCAGCTTATTGCTATCCAGCAAGTGCTCAGTTTCTTACAATAAATATCAATCAAAACATCTACAGCTTCTCTCTATTTCCAGCATTGATCAAATTCTGGCATTTTCTCTGTCTGTAAATAGATCTTATTTCCCAGCTTAGGAGAATCTTCCATTTCCATGAATTTTGCTAATTGAAGCATCTGCTCTTTCTCCCAATGCACAGGTTTCTCAATTTCCATCATTTTGGCCATCACTACTATTTCAGCTGCCCAGCAGCATTAATATCTATATTTCTAAGCATATCCACATTTCTAACAATTCCCCATTCATCTCAAAGTTCAATTCCTGGTGTTTTATATTTACCAGCAAATTTAGTTCTCTGTATCTGTCAAATTCTCATTTCCCAGCAATATATACTGCTTAGCAATCTTGCAGCTTTTCCATATTGATCATATCTTCAATTTCTCCATATCCCACAAATTCTGAAAAGCTGGCTCTCTGTCCCTTGCAAAATACCAATTTCAAATGATTGATCAACATCTTGTATATTCCTTAACTGCAGATATTTCTTTGTTCCCATATTCGCAAAATCTCCAATTATCATGAATTTTGCTTTTTGTATCTTCTCTCAATGTTCAAGATGATCCAGTTAATTAATCTCGTATCTCTATTAATCTCCATTTCCTATCTAAATATTTGTAACAACTTCTTACTATCTCCTCATTGCCAGCTATTCCTCATTCATCTGAACCGAAAATTTATCAATTTCACTCAGTCAGCAAACCTAGTTCTCTGTACGTAACAAATTCTCAGTTTGAAGCAATTGGTTAGATTCAGGAAGTTTGCAGGTTCTCCACATTCACAACAACTTCCATATCTCCATATCCTTCAATGTCAGGAAATCCTGCATTCTGTCTCTATCACAATGTCAGTTTCTAGCAATTGTACAATTTGAATTAATTTCGATATCTGCAGATATATCTCACTCTCAATATTTGTAAAGTCGCCTTTTCCATGAAGTTAGCTTATTTTCTCATCCGCTCTTCCACCGCCTGCAGAGATTTCTGGTTTCAATGAAATTCTGCACCTTCAATAATTTCTACAGCTAATGTATATTAATATTCAATTTCTAAAATTCCACACATTTCAAAATGTTCATTGTTCTAAACAGTTTGCAACTGCTCAATTTCTCTCTTTTTCAACAAATCAGCTTATTGCTATCCAGCAAGTGCTCAGTTTCTTACAATAAATATCAATCAAAACATCTACAGCTTCTCTCTATTTCCAGCATTGATCAAATTCTGGCATTTTCTCTGTCTGTAAATAGATCTTATTTCCCAGCTTAGGAGAATCTTCCATTTCCATGAATTTTGCTAATTGAAGCATCTGCTCTTTCTCCCAATGCACAGGTTTCTCAATTTCCATCATTTTGGCCATCACTACTATTTCAGCTGCCCAGCAGCATTAATATCTATATTTCTAAGCATATCCACATTTCTAACAATTCCCCATTCATCTCAAAGTTCAATTCCTGGTGTTTTATATTTACCAGCAAATTTAGTTCTCTGTATCTGTCACATTCTCATTTCCCAGCAATATATACTACTTAGCAATCTTGCAGCTTTTCCATATTGATCGTATCTTCAATTTCTCCATATCCCACAAATTCTGAAAAGCTGGCTTTCTGTACCTTGCAAAATACCAATTTCAAATGATTGATCAACATCTTGTATATTCCTTAACTGCAGATATTTCTTTGTTCCCATATTCGCAAAATCTCCAATTATCATGAATTTTGCTTTTTGTATCTTCTCTCAATGTTCAAGATGATCCAGTTAATTAATCTCGTATCTCTATTAATGTCCATTTCCTATCTAAATATTTGTAACAACTTCTTACTATCTCCTCATTGCCAGCTATTCCTCATTCATCTGAACCGAAAATTTATCAATTTCTCTCAGTCAGCAAACCTAGTTCTCTGTACGTAACAAATTCTCAGTTTGAAGCAATTGGTTAGATTCAGGAAGTTTGCACGGTCTCCACATTCACAACAACTTCCATATCTCCATATCCTTCAATGTCAGGAAATCCTGCATTCTGTCTCTATCACAATGTCAGTTTCTAGCAATTGTACAATTTGAATTAATTTCGATATCTGCAGATATATCTCACTCTCAATATTTGTAAAGTCGCCTTTTCCATGAAGTTAGCTTATTTTCTCATCCGCTCTTCCACCGCCTGCAGAGATTTCTGGTTTCAATGAAATTCTGCACCTTCAATAATTTCTACAGCTAATGTATATTAATATTTCAATTTCTAAAATTCCACACATTTCAAAATGTTCATTGTTCTAAACAGTTTGCAACTGCTCAATTTCTCTCTTTTTCAACAAATCAGCTTATTGCTATCCAGCAAGTGCTCAGTTTCTTACAATAAATATCAATCAAAACATCTACAGCTTCTCTCTATTTCCAGCATTGATCAAATTCTGGCATTTTCTCTGTCTGTAAATAGATCTTATTTCCCAGCTTAGGAGAATCTTCCATTTCCATGAATTTTGCTAATTGAAGCATCTGCTCTTTCTCCCAATGCACAGGTTTCTCAATTTCCATCATTTTGGCCATCACTACTATTTCAGCTGCCCAGCAGCATTAATATCTATATTTCTAAGCATATCCACATTTCTAACAATTCCCCATTCATCTCAAAGTTCAATTCCTGGTGTTTTATATTTACCAGCAAATTTAGTTCTCTGTATCTGTCACATTCTCATTTCCCAGCAATATATACTACTTAGCAATCTTGCAGCTTTTCCATATTGATCGTATCTTCAATTTCTCCATATCCCACAAATTCTGAAAAGCTGGCTCTCTGTACCTTGCAAAATACCAATTTCAAATGATTGATCAACATCTTGTATATTCCTTAACTGCAGATATTTCTTTGTTCCCATATTCGCAAAATCTCCAATTATCATGAATTTTGCTTTTTGTATCTTCTCTCAATGTTCAAGATGATCCAGTTAATTAATCTCGTATCTCTATTAATGTCCATTTCCTATCTAAATATTTGTAACAACTTCTTACTATCTCCTCATTGCCAGCTATTCCTCATTCATCTGAACCGAAAATTTATCAATTTCTCTCAGTCAGCAAACCTAGTTCTCTGTACGTAACAAATTCTCAGTTTGAAGCAATTGGTTAGATTCAGGAAGTTTGCAGGTTCTCCACATTCACAACAACTTCCATATCTCCATATCCTTCAATGTCAGGAAATCCTGCATTCCGTCTCTATCACAATGTCAGTTTCTAGCAATTGTACAATTTGAATTAATTTCGATATCTGCAGATATATCTCACTCTCAATATTTGTAAAGTCGCCTTTTCCATGAAGTTAGCTTATTTTCTCATCCGCTCTTTCACAGCCTGCAGAGATTTCTGGTTTCAATGAAATTCTGCACCTTCAATAATTTCTACAGCTAATGTATATTAATATTCAATTTCTAAAATTCCACACATTTCAAAATGTTCATTGTTCTAAACAGTTTGCAACTGCTCAATTTCTCTCTTTTTCAACAAATCAGCTTATTGCTATCCAGCAAGTGCTCAGTTTCTTACAATAAATATCAATCAAAACATCTACAGCTTCTCTCTATTTCCAGCATTGATCAAATTCTGGCATTTTCTCTGTCTGTAAATAGATCTTATTTCCCAGCTTAGGAGAATCCTCCATTTCCATGAATTTTGCTAATTGAAGCATCTGCTCTTTCTCCCAATGCACAGGTTTCTCAATTTCCATCATTTTGGCCATCACTACTATTTCAGCTGCCCAGCGGCATTAATATCTATATTTCTAAGTATATCCACATTTCTAACAATTCCCCATTCATCTCAAAGTTCAATTCCTGGTGTTTTATATTTACCAGCAAATTTAGTTCTCTGTATCTGTCACATTCTCATTTCCCAGCAATATATACTACTTAGCAATCTTGCAGCTTTTCCATATTGATCGTATCTTCAATTTCTCCATATCCCACAAATTCTGAAAAGCTGGCTTTCTGTACCTTGCAAAATACCAATTTCAAATGATTGATCAACATCTTGTATATTCCTTAACTGCAGATATTTGTTTGTTCCCATATTCGCAAAATCTCCAATTATCATGAATTTTGCTTTTTGTATCTTCTCTCAATGTTCAAGATGATCCAGTTAATTAATCTCGTATCTCTATTAATCTCCATTTCCTATCTAAATATTTGTAACAACTTCTTACTATCTCCTCATTGCCAGCTATTCCTCATTCATCTGAACCGAAAATTTATCAATTTCTCTCAGTCAGCAAACCTAGTTCTCTGTACGTAACAAATTCTCAGTTTGAAGCAATTGGTTAGATTCAGGAAGTTTGCAGGGTCTCCACATTCACAACAACTTCCATATCTCCATATCCTTCAATGTCAGTAAATCCTGCATTCTGTCTCTATCACAATGTCAGTTTCTAGCAATTGTACAATTTGAATTAATTTCGATATCTGCAGATATATCTCACTCTCAATATTTGTAAAGTCGCCTTTTCCATGAAGTTAGCTTATTTTCTCATCCGCTCTTCCACCGCCTGCAGAGATTTCTGGTTTCAATGAAATTCTGCACCTTCAATAATTTCTACAGCTAATGTATATTAATATTTCAATTTCTAAAATTCCACACATTTCAAAATGTTCATTGTTCTAAACAGTTTGCAACTGCTCAATTTCTCTCTTTTTCAACAAATCAGCTTATTGCTATCCAGCAAGTGCTCAGTTTCTTACAATAAATATCAATCAAAACATCTACAGCTTCTCTCTATTTCCAGCATTGATCAAATTCTGGCATTTTCTCTGTCTGTAAATAGATCTTATTTCCCAGCTTAGGAGAATCTTCCATTTCCATGAATTTTGCTAATTGAAGCATCTGCTCTTTCTCCCAATGCACAGGTTTCTCAATTTCCATCATTTTGGCCATCACTACTATTTCAGCTGCCCAGCAGCATTAATATCTATATTTCTAAGCATATCCACATTTCTAACAATTCCCCATTCATCTCAAAGTTCAATTCCTGGTGTTTTATATTTACCAGCAAATTTAGTTCTCTGTATCTGTCACATTCTCATTTCCCAGCAATATATACTACTTAGCAATCTTGCAGCTTTTCCATATTGATCGTATCTTCAATTTCTCCATATCCCACAAATTCTGAAAAGCTGGCTTTCTGTACCTTGCAAAATACCAATTTCAAATGATTGATCAACATCTTGTATATTCCTTAACTGCAGATATTTCTTTGTTCCCATATTCGCAAAATCTCCAATTATCATGAATTTTGCTTTTTGTATCTTCTCTCAATGTTCAAGATGATCCAGTTAATTAATCTCGTATCTCTATTAATGTCCATTTCCTATCTAAATATTTGTAACAACTTCTTACTATCTCCTCATTGCCAGCTATTCCTCATTCATCTGAACCGAAAATTTATCAATTTCTCTCAGTCAGCAAACCTAGTTCTCTGTACGTAACAAATTCTCAGTTTGAAGCAATTGGTTAGATTCAGGAAGTTTGCACGGTCTCCACATTCACAACAACTTCCATATCTCCATATCCTTCAATGTCAGGAAATCCTGCATTCTGTCTCTATCACAATGTCAGTTTCTAGCAATTGTACAATTTGAATTAATTTCGATATCTGCAGATATATCTCACTCTCAATATTTGTAAAGTCGCCTGTTCCATGAAGTTAGCTTATTTTATCATCCGGTCTTCCACCGCCTGCAGAGATTTCTGGTTTCAATGAAATTCTGCACCTTCAATAATTTCTACAGCTAATGTATATTAATATCTCAATTACTAAAATTCCACACATTTCAAAATGTTCATTGTTCTAAACAGTTTGCAACTGCTCAATTTCTCTCTTTTTCTACAAATCAGCTTATTGCTATCCAGCAAGTGCTCAGTTTCTTACAATAAATATCAATCAAAACATCTACAGCTTCTCTCTATTTCCAGCATTGATCAAATTCTGGCATTTTCTCTGTCTGTAAATAGATCTTATTTCCCAGCTTAGGAGAATCTTCCATTTCCATGAATTTTGCTAATTGAAGCATCTGCTCTTTCTCCCAATGCACAGGTTTCTCAATTTCCATCATTTTGGCCATCACTACTATTTCAGCTGCCCAGCAGCATTAATATCTATATTTCTAAGTATATCCACATTTCTAACAATTCCCCATTCATCTCAAACTTCAATTCCTGGTGTTTTATATTTACCAGCAAATTTAGTTCTCTGTATCTGTCACATTCTCATTTCCCAGCAATATATACTACTTAGCAATCTTGCAGCTTTTCCATATTGATCGTATCTTCAATTTCTCCATATCCCACAAATTCTGAAAAGCTGGCTTTCTGTACCTTGCAAAATACCAATTTCAAATGATTGATCAACATCTTGTATATTCCTTAACTGCAGATATTTCTTTGTTCCCATATTCGCAAAATCTCCAATTATCATGAATTTTGCTTTTTGTATCTTCTCTCAATGTTCAAGATGATCCAGTTAATTAATCTCGTATCTCTATTAATGTCCATTTCCTATCTAAATATTTGTAACAACTTCTTACTATCTCCTCATTGCCAGCTATTCCTCATTCATCTGAACCTATAATTTATCAATTTCACTCAGTCTGCAAACCTAGTTCTCTGTACGTAACAAATTCTCAGTTTGAAGCAATTGGTTAGATTCAGGAAGTTTGCACGGTCTCCACATTCACAACAACTTCCATATCTCCATATCCTTCAATGTCAGGAAATCCTGCATTCTGTCTCTATCACAATGTCAGTTTCTAGCAATTGTACAATTTGAATTAATTTCGATATCTGCAGATATATCTCACTCTCAATATTTGTAAAGTCGCCTTTTCCATGAAGTTAGCTTATTTTCTCATCCGCTCTTCCACCGCCTGCAGAGATTTCTGGTTTCAATGAAATTCTGCACCTTCAATAATTTCTACAGCTAATGTATATTAATATTCAATTTCTAAAATTCCACACATTTCAAAATGTTCATTGTTCTAAACAGTTTGCAACTGCTCAATTTCTCTCTTTTTCAACAAATCAGCTTATTGCTATCCAGCAAGTGCTCAGTTTCTTACAATAAATATCAATCAAAACATCTACAGCTTCTCTCTATTTCCAGCATTGATCAAATTCTGGCATTTTCTCTGTCTGTAAATAGATCTTATTTCCCAGCTTAGGAGAATCTTCCATTTCCATGAATTTTGCTAATTGAAGCATCTGCTCTTTCTCCCAATGCACAGGTTTCTCAATTTCCATCATTTTGGCCATCACTACTATTTCAGCTGCCCAGCAGCATTAATATCTATATTTCTAAGCATATCCACATTTCTAACAATTCCCCATTCATCTCAAAGTTCAATTCCTGGTGTTTTATATTTACCAGCAAATTTAGTTCTCTGTATCTGTCACATTCTCATTTCCCAGCAATATATACTACTTAGCAATCTTGCAGCTTTTCCATATTGATCGTATCTTCAATTTCTCCATATCCCACAAATTCTGAAAAGCTGGCTTTCTGTACCTTGCAAAATACCAATTTCAAATGATTGATCAACATCTTGTATATTCCTTAACTGCAGATATTTCTTTGTTCCCATATTCGCAAAATCTCCAATTATCATGAATTTTGCTTTTTGTATCTTCTCTCAATGTTCAAGATGATCCAGTTAATTAATCTCGTATCTCTATTAATGTCCATTTCCTATCTAAATATTTGTAACAACTTCTTACTATCTCCTCATTGCCAGCTATTCCTCATTCATCTGAACCGAAAATTTATCAATTTCTCTCAGTCAGCAAACCTAGTTCTCTGTACGTAACAAATTCTCAGTTTGAAGCAATTGGTTAGATTCAGGAAGTTTGCACGGTCTCCACATTCACAACAACTTCCATATCTCCATATCCTTCAATGTCAGGAAATCCTGCATTCTGTCTCTATCACAATGTCAGTTTCTAGCAATTGTACAATTTGAATTAATTTCGATATCTGCAGATATATCTCACTCTCAATATTTGTAAAGTCGCCTTTTCCATGAAGTTAGCTTATTTTCTCATCCGCTCTTCCACCGCCTGCAGAGATTTCTGGTTTCAATGAAATTCTGCACCTTCAATAATTTCTACAGCTAATGTATATTAATATTTCAATTTCTAAAATTCCACACATTTCAAAATGTTCATTGTTCTAAACAGTTTGCAACTGCTCAATTTCTCTCTTTTTCAACAAATCAGCTTATTGCTATCCAGCAAGTGCTCAGTTTCTTACAATAAATATCAATCAAAACATCTACAGCTTCTCTCTATTTCCAGCATTGATCAAATTCTGGCATTTTCTCTGTCTGTAAATAGATCTTATTTCCCAGCTTAGGAGAATCTTCCATTTCCATGAATTTTGCTAATTGAAGCATCTGCTCTTTCTCCCAATGCACAGGTTTCTCAATTTCCATCATTTTGGCCATCACTACTATTTCAGCTGCCCAGCAGCATTAATATCTATATTTCTAAGCATATCCACATTTCTAACAATTCCCCATTCATCTCAAACTTCAATTCCTGGTGTTTTATATTTACCAGCAAATTTAGTTCTCTGTATCTGTCACATTCTCATTTCCCAGCAATATATACTACTTAGCAATCTTGCAGCTTTTCCATATTGATCGTATCTTCAATTTCTCCATATCCCACAAATTCTGAAAAGCTGGCTCTCTGTACCTTGCAAAATACCAATTTCAAATGATTGATCAACATCTTGTATATTCCTTAACTGCAGATATTTCTTTGTTCCCATATTCGCAAAATCTCCAATTATCATGAATTTTGCTTTTTGTATCTTCTCTCAATGTTCAAGATGATCCAGTTAATTAATAAAGTATCTCTATTAATGTCCATTTCCTATCTAAATATTTGTAACAACTTCTTACTATCTCCTCATTGCCAGCTATTCCTCATTCATCTGAACCGAAAATTTATCAATTTCACTCAGTCAGCAAACCTAGTTCTCTGTACGTAACAAATTCTCAGTTTGAAGCAATTGGTTAGATTCAGGAAGTTTGCAGGGTCTCCACATTCACAACAACTTCCATATCTCCATATCCTTCAATGTCAGGAAATCCTGCATTCTGTCTCTATCACAATGTCAGTTTCTAGCAATTGTACAATTTGAATTAATTTCGATATCTGCAGATATATCTCACTCTCAATATTTGTAAAGTCGCCTTTTCCATGAAGTTAGCTTATTTTCTCATCCGCTCTTCCACCGCCTGCAGAGATTTCTGGTTTCAATGAAATTCTGCACCTTCAATAATTTCTACAGCTAATGTATATTAATATTTCAATTTCTAAAATTCCACACATTTCAAAATGTTCATTGTTCTAAACAGTTTGCAACTGCTCAATTTCTCTCTTTTTCAACAAATCAGCTTATTGCTATCCAGCAAGTGCTCAGTTTCTTACAATAAATATCAATCAAAACATCTACAGCTTCTCTCTATTTCCAGCATTGATCAAATTCTGGCATTTTCTCTGTCTGTAAATAGATCTTATTTCCCAGCTTAGGAGAATCTTCCATTTCCATGAATTTTGCTAATTGAAGCATCTGCTCTTTCTCCCAATGCACAGGTTTCTCAATTTCCATCATTTTGGCCATCACTACTATTTCAGCTGCCCAGCAGCATTAATATCTATATTTCTAAGCATATCCACATTTCTAACAATTCCCCATTCATCTCAAAGTTCAATTCCTGGTGTTTTATATTTACCAGCAAATTTAGTTCTCTGTATCTGTCACATTCTCATTTCCCAGCAATATATACTACTTAGCAATCTTGCAGCTTTTCCATATTGATCGTATCTTCAATTTCTCCATATCCCACAAATTCTGAAAAGCTGGCTTTCTGTACCTTGCAAAATACCAATTTCAAATGATTGATCAACATCTTGTATATTCCTTAACTGCAGATATTTCTTTGTTCCCATATTCGCAAAATCTCCAATTATCATGAATTTTGCTTTTTGTATCTTCTCTCAATGTTCAAGATGATCCAGTTAATTAATCTCGTATCTCTATTAATGTCCATTTCCTATCTAAATATTTGTAACAACTTCTTACTATCTCCTCATTGCCAGCTATTCCTCATTCATCTGAACCGAAAATTTATCAATTTCTCTCAGTCAGCAAACCTAGTTCTCTGTACGTAACAAATTCTCAGTTTGAAGCAATTGGTTAGATTCAGGAAGTTTGCAGGGTCTCCACATTCACAACAACTTCCATATCTCCATATCCTTCAATGTCAGGAAATCCTGCATTCTGTCTCTATCACAATGTCAGTTTCTAGCAATTGTACAATTTGAATTAATTTCGATATCTGCAGATATATCTCACTCTCAATATTTGTAAAGTCGCCTTTTCCATGAAGTTAGCTTATTTTCTCATCCGCTCTTCCACCGCCTGCAGAGATTTCTGGTTTCAATGAAATTCTGCACCTTCAATAATTTCTACAGCTAATGTATATTAATATTTCAATTTCTAAAATTCCACACATTTCAAAATGTTCATTGTTCTAAACAGTTTGCAACTGCTCAATTTCTCTCTTTATCAAAAAAACAGCTTATTGCTATCCAGCAAGTGCTCAGTTTCTTACAATAAATATCAATCAAAACATCTACAGCTTCTCTCTATTTCCAGCATTGATCAAATTCTGGCATTTTCTCTGTCTGTAAATAGATCTTATTTCCCAGCTTAGGAGAATCTTCCATTTCCATGAATTTTGCTAATTGAAGCATCTGCTCTTTCTCCCAATGCACAGGTTTCTCAATTTCCATCATTTTGGCCATCACTACTATTTCAGCTGCCCAGCAGCATTAATATCTATATTTCTAAGCATATCCACATTTCTAACAATTCCCCATTCATCTCAAACTTCAATTCCTGGTGTTTTATATTTACCAGCAAATTTAGTTCTCTGTATCTGTCACATTCTCATTTCCCAGCAATATATACTGCTTAGCAATCTTGCAGCTTTTCCATATTGATCGTATCTTCAATTTCTCCATATCCCACAAATTCTGAAAAGCTGGCTTTCTGTACCTTGCAAAATACCAATTTCAAATGATTGATCAACATCTTGTATATTCCTTAACTGCAGATATTTCTTTGTTCCCATATTCGCAAAATCTCCAATTATCATGAATTTTGCTTTTTGTATCTTCTCTCAATGTTCAAGATGATCCAGTTAATTAATCTCGTATCTCTATTAATGTCCATTTCCTATCTAAATATTTGTAACAACTTCTTACTATCTCCTCATTGCCACCTATTCCTCATTCATCTGAACCGAAAATTTATCAATTTCTCTCAGTCAGCAAACCTAGTTCTCTGTACGTAACAAATTCTCAGTTTGAAGCAATTGGTTAGATTGAAGAAGTTTGCAGGGTCTCCACATTCACAACAACTTCCATATCTCCATATCCTTCAATGTCAGGAAATCCTGCATTCTGTCTCTATCACAATGTCAGTTTCTAGCAATTGTACAATTTGAATTAATTTCGATATCTGCAGATATATCTCACTCTCAATATTTGTAAAGTCGCCTTTTCCATGAAGTTAGCTTATTTTCTCATCCGCTCTTCCACCGCCTGCAGAGATTTCTGGTTTCAATGAAATTCTGCACCTTCAATAATTTCTACAGCTAATGTATATTAATATCTCAATTTCTAAAATTCCACACATTTCAAAATGTTCATTGTTCTAAACAGTTTGCAACTGCTCAATTTCTCTCTTTTTCAACAAATCAGCTTATTGCTATCCAGCAAGTGCTCAGTTTCTTACAATAAATATCAATCAAAACATCTACAGCTTCTCTCTATTTCCAGCATTGATCAAATTCTGGCATTTTCTCTGTCTGTAAATAGATCTTATTTCCCAGCTTAGGAGAATCTTCCATTTCCATGAATTTTGCTAATTGAAGCATCTGCTCTTTCTCCCAATGCACAGGTTTCTCAATTTCCATCATTTTGGCCATCACTACTATTTCAGCTGCCCAGCAGCATTAATATCTATATTTCTAAGCATATCCACATTTCTAACAATTCCCCATTCATCTCAAACTTCAATTCCTGGTGTTTTATATTTACCAGCAAATTTAGTTCTCTGTATCTGTCACATTCTCATTTCCCAGCAATATATACTGCTTAGCAATCTTGCAGCTTTTCCATATTGATCGTATCTTCAATTTCTCCATATCCCACAAATTCTGAAAAGCTGGCTTTCTGTACCTTGCAAAATACCAATTTCAAATGATTGATCAACATCTTGTATATTCCTTAACTGCAGATATTTCTTTGTTCCCATATTCGCAAAATCTCCAATTATCATGAATTTTGCTTTTTGTATCTTCTCTCAATGTTCAAGATGATCCAGTTAATTAATCTAGTATCTCTATTAATGTCCATTTCCTATCTAAATATTTGTAACAACTTCTTACTATCTCCTCATTGCCAGCTATTCCTCATTCATCTGAACCTATAATTTATCAATTTCACTCAGTCTGCAAACCTAGTTCTCTGTACGTAACAAATTCTCAGTTTGAAGCAATTGGTTAGATTCAGGAAGTTTGCAGGGTCTCCACATTCACAACAACTTCCATATCTCCATATCCTTCAATGTCAGGAAATCCTGCATTCTGTCTCTATCACAATGTCAGTTTCTAGCAATTGTACAATTTGAATTAATTTCGATATCTGCAGATATATCTCACTCTCAATATTTGTAAAGTCGCATTTTCCATGAAGTTAGCGTATTTTCTCTTCTGCTCTTCCACCGCCTGCAGAGATTTCTGGTTTCAATGAAATTCTGCACCTTCAATAATTTCTACAGCTAATGTATATTAATATCTCAATTTCTAAAATTCCACACATTTCAAAATGTTCATTGTTCTAAACAGTTTGCAACTGCTCAATTTCTCTCTTTTTCAACAAATCAGCTTATTGCTATCCAGCAAGTGCTCAGTTTCTTACAATAAATATCAATCAAAACATCTAGAGCTTCTCTCTATTTCCAGCATTGATCAAATTCTGGCATTTTCTCTGTCTTTATATAGATCTTATTTCCCAGCTTAGGAGAATCTTCCATTTCCATGAATTTTGCTAATTGAAGCATCTGCTCTTTCTCCCAATGCACAGGTTTCTCAATTTCCATCATTTTGGCCATCACTACTATTTCAGCTGCCCAGCAGCATTAATATCTATATTTCTAAGCATATCCACATTTCTAACAATTCCCCATTCATCTCAAACTTCAATTCCTGGTGTTTTATATTTACCAGCAAATTTCGTTCTCTGTATCTGTCACATTCTCATTTCCAGAATTTCATTGAATTTCATTGAAACCAGAAATCTCTGCAGGCTGTGAAAGAGCGGAAACCAGAGATTTCTGGTTTCAATGAAATTCAATGAAATTCTGGAAATGAGAATGTGACAGATACAGAGAACGAAATTTGCTGGTAAATATAAAACACCAGGAATTGAAGTTTGAGATGAATGGGGAATTGTTAGAAATGTGGATATGCTTAGAAATATAGATATTAATGCTGCTGGGCAGCTGAAATAGTAGTGATGGCCAAAATGATGGAAATTGAGAAACCTGTGCATTGGGAGAAAGAGCAGATGCTTCAATTAGCAAAATTCATGGAAATGGAAGATTCTCCTAAGCTGGGAAATAAGATCTATATAAAGACAGAGAAAATGCCAGAATTTGATCAATGCTGGAAATAGAGAGAAGCTGTAGATGTTTTGATTGATATTTATTGTAAGAAACTGAGCACTTGCTGGATAGCAATAAGCTGATTTGTTGAAAAAGAGAGAAATTGAGCAGTTGCAAACTGTTTAGAACAATGAACATTTTGAAATGTGTGGAATTTTAGAAATTGAGATATTAATATACATTAGCTGTAGAAATTATTGAAGGTGCAGAATTTCATTGAAACCAGAAATCTCTGCAGGCGGTGGAAGAGCGGATGAGAAAATAAGCTAACTTCATGGAAAAGGCGACTTTACAAATATTGAGAGTGAGATATATCTGCAGATATCGAAATTAATTCAAATTGTACAATTGCTAGAAACTGACATTGTGATAGAGACAGAATGCAGGATTTCCTGACATTGAAGGATATGGAGATATGGAAGTTGTTGTGAATGTGGAGACCCTGCAAACTTCCTGAATCTAACCAATTGCTTCAAACTGAGAATTTGTTACGTACAGAGAACTAGGTTTGCAGACTGAGTGAAATTGATAAATTATAGGTTCAGATGAATGAGGAATAGCTGGCAATGAGGAGATAGTAAGAAGTTGTTACAAATATTTAGATAGGAAATGGACATTAATAGAGATACTAGATTAATTAACTGGATCATCTTGAACATTGAGAGAAGATACAAAAAGCAAAATTCATGATAATTGGAGATTTTGCGAATATGGGAACAAAGAAATATCTGCAGTTAAGGAATATACAAGATGTTGATCAATCATTTGAAATTGGTATTTTGCAAGGTACAGAAAGCCAGCTTTTCAGAATTTGTGGGATATGGAGAAATTGAAGATACGATCAATATGGAAAAGCTGCAAGATTGCTAAGCAGTATATATTGCTGGGAAATGAGAATGTGACAGATACAGAGAACTAAATTTGCTGGTAAATATAAAACACCAGGAATTGAAGTTTGAGATGAATGGGGAATTGTTAGAAATGTGGATATGCTTAGAAATATAGATATTAATGCTGCTGGGCAGCTGAAATAGTAGTGATGGCCAAAATGATGGAAATTGAGAAACCTGTGCATTGGGAGAAAGAGCAGATGCTTCAATTAGCAAAATTCATGGAAATGGAAGATTCTCCTAAGCTGGGAAATAAGATCTATTTACAGACAGAGAAAATGCCAGAATTTGATCAATGCTGGAAATAGAGAGAAGCTGTAGATGTTTTGATTGATATTTATTGTAAGAAACTGAGCACTTGCTGGATAGCAATAAGCTGATTTGTTGAAAAAGAGAGAAATTGAGCAGTTGCAAACTGTTTAGAACAATGAACATTTTGAAATGTGTGGAATTTTAGAAATTGAGATATTAATATACATTAGCTGTAGAAATTATTGAAGGTGCAGAATTTCATTGAAACCAGAAATCTCTGCAGGCGGTGGAAGAGCGGATGAGAAAATAAGCTAACTTCATGGAAAAGGCGACTTTACAAATATTGAGAGTGAGATATATCTGCAGATATCGAAATTAATTCAAATTGTACAATTGCTAGAAACTGACATTGTGATAGAGACAGAATGCAGGATTTCCTGACATTGAAGGATATGGAGATATGGAAGTTGTTGTGAATGTGGAGACCCTGCAAACTTCTTCAATCTAACCAATTGCTTCAAACTGAGAATTTGTTACGTACAGAGAACTAGGTTTGCTGACTGAGAGAAATTGATAAATTTTCGGTTCAGATGAATGAGGAATAGGTGGCAATGAGGAGATAGTAAGAAGTTGTTACAAATATTTAGATAGGAAATGGACATTAATAGAGATACGAGATTAATTAACTGGATCATCTTGAACATTGAGAGAAGATACAAAAAGCAAAATTCATGATAATTGGAGATTTTGCGAATATGGGAACAAAGAAATATCTGCAGTTAAGGAATATACAAGATGTTGATCAATCATTTGAAATTGGTATTTTGCAAGGTACAGAAAGCCAGCTTTTCAGAATTTGTGGGATATGGAGAAATTGAAGATACGATCAATATGGAAAAGCTGCAAGATTGCTAAGTAGTATATATTGCTGGGAAATGAGAATGTGACAGATACAGAGAACTAAATTTGCTGGTAAATATAAAACACCAGGAATTGAAGTTTGAGATGAATGGGGAATTGTTAGAAATGTGGATATGCTTAGAAATATAGATATTAATGCTGCTGGGCAGCTGAAATAGTAGTGATGGCCAAAATGATGGAAATTGAGAAACCTGTGCATTGGGAGAAAGAGCAGATGCTTCAATTAGCAAAATTCATGGAAATGGAAGATTCTCCTAAGCTGGGAAATAAGATCTATTTACAGACAGAGAAAATGCCAGAATTTGATCAATGCTGGAAATAGAGAGAAGCTGTAGATGTTTTGATTGATATTTATTGTAAGAAACTGAGCACTTGCTGGATAGCAATAAGCTGATTTTTTGATAAAGAGAGAAATTGAGCAGTTGCAAACTGTTTAGAACAATGAACATTTTGAAATGTGTGGAATTTTAGAAATTGAAATATTAATATACATTAGCTGTAGAAATTATTGAAGGTGCAGAATTTCATTGAAACCAGAAATCTCTGCAGGCGGTGAAAGAGCGGATGAGAAAATAAGCTAACTTCATGGAAAAGGCGACTTTACAAATATTGAGAGTGAGATATATCTGCAGATATCGAAATTAATTCAAATTGCACAATTGCTAGAAACTGACATTGTGATAGAGACAGAATGCAGGATTTCCTGACATTGAAGGATATGGAGATATGGAAGTTGTTGTGAATGTGGAGACCCTGCAAACTTCCTGAATCTAACCAATTGCTTCAAACTGAGAATTTGTTACGTACAGAGAACTAGGTTTGCTGACTGAGAGAAATTGATAAATTTTCGGTTCAGATGAATGAGGAATAGCTGGCAATGAGGAGATAGTAAGAAGTTGTTACAAATATTTAGATAGGAAATGGACATTAATAGAGATACGAGATTAATTAACTGGATCATCTTGAACATTGAGAGAAGATACAAAAAGCAAAATTCATGATAATTGGAGATTTTGCGAATATGGGAACAAAGAAATATCTGCAGTTAAGGAATATACAAGATGTTGATCAATCATTTGAAATTGGTATTTTGCAAGGTACAGAAAGCCAGCTTTTCAGAATTTGTGGGATATGGAGAAATTGAAGATACGATCAATATGGAAAAGCTGCAAGATTGCTAAGTAGTATATATTGCTGGGAAATGAGAATGTGACAGATACAGAGAACTAAATTTGCTGGTAAATATAAAACACCAGGAATTGAAGTTTGAGATGAATGGGGAATTGTTAGAAATGTGGATATGCTTAGAAATATAGATATTAATGCTGCTGGGCAGCTGAAATAGTAGTGATGGCCAAAATGATGGAAATTGAGAAACCTGTGCATTGGGAGAAAGAGCAGATGCTTCAATTAGCAAAATTCATGGAAATGGAAGATTCTCCTAAGCTGGGAAATAAGATCTATTTACAGACAGAGAAAATGCCAGAATTTGATCAATGCTGGAAATAGAGAGAAGCTGTAGATGTTTTGATTGATATTTATTGTAAGAAACTGAGCACTTGCTGGATAGCAATAAGCTGATTTGTTGAAAAAGAGAGAAATTGAGCAGTTGCAAACTGTTTAGAACAATGAACATTTTGAAATGTGTGGAATTTTAGAAATTGAGATATTAATATACATTAGCTGTAGAAATTATTGAAGGTGCAGAATTTCATTGAAACCAGAAATCTCTGCAGGCGGTGGAAGAGCGGATGATAAAATAAGCTAACTTCATGGAACAGGCGACTTTACAAATATTGAGAGTGAGATATATCTGCAGATATCGAAATTAATTCAAATTGCACAATTGCTAGAAACTGACATTGTGATAGAGACAGAATGCAGGATTTCCTGACATTGAAGGATATGGAGATATGGAAGTTGTTGTGAATGTGGAGACCTGCAAACTTCCTGAATCTAACCAATTGCTTCAAACTGAGAATTTGTTACGTACAGAGAACTAGGTTTGCAGACTGAGTGAAATTGATAAATTATAGGTTCAGATGAATGAGGAATAGCTGGCAATGAGGAGATAGTAAGAAGTTGTTACAAATATTTAGATAGGAAATGGACATTAATAGAGATACTTTATTAATTAACTGGATCATCTTGAACATTGAGAGAAGATACAAAAAGCAAAATTCATGATAATTGGAGATTTTGCGAATATGGGAACAAAGAAATATCTGCAGTTAAGGAATATACAAGATGTTGATCAATCATTTGAAATTGGTATTTTGCAAGGTACAGAGAGCCAGCTTTTCAGAATTTGTGGGATATGGAGAAATTGAAGATACGATCAATATGGAAAAGCTGCAAGATTGCTAAGTAGTATATATTGCTGGGAAATGAGAATGTGACAGATACAGAGAACTAAATTTGCTGGTAAATATAAAACACCAGGAATTGAAGTTTGAGATGAATGGGGAATTGTTAGAAATGTGGATATGCTTAGAAATATAGATATTAATGCTGCTGGGCAGCTGAAATAGTAGTGATGGCCAAAATGATGGAAATTGAGAAACCTGTGCATTGGGAGAAAGAGCAGATGCTTCAATTAGCAAAATTCATGGAAATGGAAGATTCTCCTAAGCTGGGAAATAAGATCTATTTACAGACAGAGAAAATGCCAGAATTTGATCAATGCTGGAAATAGAGAGAAGCTGTAGATGTTTTGATTGATATTTATTGTAAGAAACTGAGCACTTGCTGGATAGCAATAAGCTGATTTGTTGAAAAAGAGAGAAATTGAGCAGTTGCAAACTGTTTAGAACAATGAACATTTTGAAATGTGTGGAATTTTAGAAATTGAAATATTAATATACATTAGCTGTAGAAATTATTGAAGGTGCAGAATTTCATTGAAACCAGAAATCTCTGCAGGCGGTGGAAGAGCGGATGAGAAAATAAGCTAACTTCATGGAAAAGGCGACTTTACAAATATTGAGAGTGAGATATATCTGCAGATATCGAAATTAATTCAAATTGTACAATTGCTAGAAACTGACATTGTGATAGAGACAGAATGCAGGATTTCCTGACATTGAAGGATATGGAGATATGGAAGTTGTTGTGAATGTGGAGACCGTGCAAACTTCCTGAATCTAACCAATTGCTTCAAACTGAGAATTTGTTACGTACAGAGAACTAGGTTTGCTGACTGAGTGAAATTGATAAATTATAGGTTCAGATGAATGAGGAATAGCTGGCAATGAGGAGATAGTAAGAAGTTGTTACAAATATTTAGATAGGAAATGGACATTAATAGAGATACGAGATTAATTAACTGGATCATCTTGAACATTGAGAGAAGATACAAAAAGCAAAATTCATGATAATTGGAGATTTTGCGAATATGGGAACAAAGAAATATCTGCAGTTAAGGAATATACAAGATGTTGATCAATCATTTGAAATTGGTATTTTGCAAGGTACAGAAAGCCAGCTTTTCAGAATTTGTGGGATATGGAGAAATTGAAGATACGATCAATATGGAAAAGCTGCAAGATTGCTAAGTAGTATATATTGCTGGGAAATGAGAATGTGACAGATACAGAGAACTAAATTTGCTGGTAAATATAAAACACCAGGAATTGAAGTTTGAGATGAATGGGGAATTGTTAGAAATGTGGATATGCTTAGAAATATAGATATTAATGCTGCTGGGCAGCTGAAATAGTAGTGATGGCCAAAATGATGGAAATTGAGAAACCTGTGCATTGGGAGAAAGAGCAGATGCTTCAATTAGCAAAATTCATGGAAATGGAAGATTCTCCTAAGCTGGGAAATAAGATCTATTTACAGACAGAGAAAATGCCAGAATTTGATCAATGCTGGAAATAGAGAGAAGCTGTAGATGTTTTGATTGATATTTATTGTAAGAAACTGAGCACTTGCTGGATAGCAATAAGCTGATTTGTAGAAAAAGAGAGAAATTGAGCAGTTGCAAACTGTTTAGAACAATGAACATTTTGAAATGTGTGGAATTTTAGTAATTGAGATATTAATATACATTAGCTGTAGAAATTATTGAAGGTGCAGAATTTCATTGAAACCAGAAATCTCTGCAGGCGGTGGAAGAGCGGATGATAAAATAAGCTAACTTCATGGAACAGGCGACTTTACAAATATTGAGAGTGAGATATATCTGCAGATATCGAAATTAATTCAAATTGTACAATTGCTAGAAACTGACATTGTGATAGAGACAGAATGCAGGATTTCCTGACATTGAAGGATATGGAGATATGGAAGTTGTTGTGAATGTGGAGACCGTGCAAACTTCCTGAATCTAACCAATTGCTTCAAACTGAGAATTTGTTACGTACAGAGAACTAGGTTTGCAGACTGAGTGAAATTGATAAATTATAGGTTCAGATGAATGAGGAATAGCTGGCAATGAGGAGATAGTAAGAAGTTGTTACAAATATTTAGATAGGAAATGGACATTAATAGAGATACTTTATTAATTAACTGGATCAGCTTGAACATTGAGAGAAGATACAAAAAGCAAAATTCATGATAATTGGAGATTTTGCGAATATGGGAACAAAGAAATATCTGCAGTTAAGGAATATACAAGATGTTGATCAATCATTTGAAATTGGTATTTTGCAAGGTACAGAAAGCCAGCTTTTCAGAATTTGTGGGATATGGAGAAATTGAAGATACGATCAATATGGAAAAGCTGCAAGATTGCTAAGTAGTATATATTGCTGGGAAATGAGAATGTGACAGATACAGAGAACTAAATTTGCTGGTAAATATAAAACACCAGGAATTGAAGTTTGAGATGAATGGGGAATTGTTAGAAATGTGGATATACTTAGAAATATAGATATTAATGCTGCTGGGCAGCTGAAATAGTAGTGATGGCCAAAATGATGGAAATTGAGAAACCTGTGCATTGGGAGAAAGAGCAGATGCTTCAATTAGCAAAATTCATGGAAATGGAAGATTCTCCTAAGCTGGGAAATAAGATCTATTTACAGACAGAGAAAATGCCAGAATTTGATCAATGCTGGAAATAGAGAGAAGCTGTAGATGTTTTGATTGATATTTATTGTAAGAAACTGAGCACTTGCTGGATAGCAATAAGCTGATTTGTTGAAAAAGAGAGAAATTGAGCAGTTGCAAACTGTTTAGAACAATGAACATTTTGAAATGTGTGGAATTTTAGAAATTGAGATATTAATATACATTAGCTGTAGAAATTATTGAAGGTGCAGAATTTCATTGAAACCAGAAATCTCTGCAGGCGGTGGAAGAGCGGATGATAAAATAAGCTAACTTCATGGAACAGGCGACTTTACAAATATTGAGAGTGAGATATATCTGCAGATATCGAAATTAATTCAAATTGTACAATTGCTAGAAACTGACATTGTGATAGAGACAGAATGCAGGATTTCCTGACATTGAAGGATATGGAGATATGGAAGTTGTTGTGAATGTGGAGACCCTGCAAACTTCCTGAATCTAACCAATTGCTTCAAACTGAGAATTTGTTACGTACAGAGAACTAGGTTTGCTGACTGAGAGAAATTGATAAATTTTCGGTTCAGATGAATGAGGAATAGCTGGCAATGAGGAGATAGTAAGAAGTTGTTACAAATATTTAGATAGGAAATGGACATTAATAGAGATACGAGATTAATTAACTGGATCATCTTGAACATTGAGAGAAGATACAAAAAGCAAAATTCATGATAATTGGAGATTTTGCGAATATGGGAACAAAGAAATATCTGCAGTTAAGGAATATACAAGATGTTGATCAATCATTTGAAATTGGTATTTTGCAAGGTACAGAAAGCCAGCTTTTCAGAATTTGTGGGATATGGAGAAATTGAAGATACGATCAATATGGAAAAGCTGCAAGATTGCTAAGTAGTATATATTGCTGGGAAATGAGAATGTGACAGATACAGAGAACTAAATTTGCTGGTAAATATAAAACACCAGGAATTGAAGTTTGAGATGAATGGGGAATTGTTAGAAATGTGGATATGCTTAGAAATATAGATATTAATGCTGCTGGGCAGCTGAAATAGTAGTGATGGCCAAAATGATGGAAATTGAGAAACCTGTGCATTGGGAGAAAGAGCAGATGCTTCAATTAGCAAAATTCATGGAAATGGAAGATTCTCCTAAGCTGGGAAATAAGATCTATTTACAGACAGAGAAAATGCCAGAATTTGATCAATGCTGGAAATAGAGAGAAGCTGTAGATGTTTTGATTGATATTTATTGTAAGAAACTGAGCACTTGCTGGATAGCAATAAGCTGATTTGTTGAAAAAGAGAGAAATTGAGCAGTTGCAAACTGTTTAGAACAATGAACATTTTGAAATGTGTGGAATTTTAGAAATTGAGATATTAATATACATTAGCTGTAGAAATTATTGAAGGTGCAGAATTTCATTGAAACCAGAAATCTCTGTAGGCGGTGGAAGAGCGGATGATAAAATAAGCTAACTTCATGGAAAAGGCGACTTTACAAATATTGAGAGTGAGATATATCTGCAGATATCGAAATTAATTCAAATTGCACAATTGCTAGAAACTGACATTGTGATAGAGACAGAATGCAGGATTTCCTGACATTGAAGGATATGGAGATATGGAAGTTGTTGTGAATGTGGAGACCGTGCAAACTTCCTGAATCTAACCAATTGCTTCAAACTGAGAATTTGTTACGTACAGAGAACTAGGTTTGCAGACTGAGTGAAATTGATAAATTTTCGGTTCAGATGAATGAGGAATAGCTGGCAATGAGGAGATAGTAAGAAGTTGTTACAAATATTTAGATAGGAAATGGACATTAATAGAGATACGAGATTAATTAACTGGATCATCTTGAACATTGAGAGAAGATACAAAAAGCAAAATTCATGATAATTGGAGATTTTGCGAATATGGGAACAAAGAAATATCTGCAGTTAAGGAATATACAAGATGTTGATCAATCATTTGAAATTGGTATTTTGCAAGGTACAGAGAGCCAGCTTTTCAGAATTTGTGGGATATGGAGAAATTGAAGATACGATCAATATGGAAAAGCTGCAAGATTGCTAAGTAGTATATATTGCTGGGAAATGAGAATGTGACAGATACAGAGAACTAAATTTGCTGGTAAATATAAAACACCAGGAATTGAAGTTTGAGATGAATGGGGAATTGTTAGAAATGTGGATATGCTTAGAAATATAGATATTAATGCTGCTGGGCAGCTGAAATAGTAGTGATGGCCAAAATGATGGAAATTGAGAAACCTGTGCATTGGGAGAAAGAGCAGATGCTTCAATTAGCAAAATTCATGGAAATGGAAGATTCTCCTAAGCTGGGAAATAAGATCTATTTACAGACAGAGAAAATGCCAGAATTTGATCAATGCTGGAAATAGAGAGAAGCTGTAGATGTTTTGATTGATATTTATTGTAAGAAACTGAGCACTTGCTGGATAGCAATAAGCTGATTTGTTGAAAAAGAGAGAAATTGAGCAGTTGCAAACTGTTTAGAACAATGAACATTTTGAAATGTGTGGAATTTTAGAAATTGAATATTAATATACATTAGCTGTAGAAATTATTGAAGGTGCAGAATTTCATTGAAACCAGAAATCTCTGCAGGCGGTGGAAGAGCGGATGATAAAATAAGCTAACTTCATGGAACAGGCGACTTTACAAATATTGAGAGTGAGATATATCTGCAGATATCGAAATTAATTCAAATTGCACAATTGCTAGAAACTGACATTGTGATAGAGACAGAATGCAGGATTTCCTGACATTGAAGGATATGGAGATATGGAAGTTGTTGTGAATGTGGAGACCTGCAAACTTCCTGAATCTAACCAATTGCTTCAAACTGAGAATTTGTTACGTACAGAGAACTAGGTTTGCTGACTGAGTGAAATTGATAAATTATAGGTTCAGATGAATGAGGAATAGCTGGCAATGAGGAGATAGTAAGAAGTTGTTACAAATATTTAGATAGGAAATGGACATTAATAGAGATACGAGATTAATTAACTGGATCATCTTGAACATTGAGAGAAGATACAAAAAGCAAAATTCATGATAATTGGAGATTTTGCGAATATGGGAACAAAGAAATATCTGCAGTTAAGGAATATACAAGATGTTGATCAATCATTTGAAATTGGTATTTTGCAAGGTACAGAGAGCCAGCTTTTCAGAATTTGTGGGATATGGAGAAATTGAAGATACGATCAATATGGAAAAGCTGCAAGATTGCTAAGTAGTATATATTGCTGGGAAATGAGAATGTGACAGATACAGAGAACTAAATTTGCTGGTAAATATAAAACACCAGGAATTGAAGTTTGAGATGAATGGGGAATTGTTAGAAATGTGGATATGCTTAGAAATATAGATATTAATGCTGCTGGGCAGCTGAAATAGTAGTGATGGCCAAAATGATGGAAATTGAGAAACCTGTGCATTGGGAGAAAGAGCAGATGCTTCAATTAGCAAAATTCATGGAAATGGAAGATTCTCCTAAGCTGGGAAATAAGATCTATTTACAGACAGAGAAAATGCCAGAATTTGATCAATGCTGGAAATAGAGAGAAGCTGTAGATGTTTTGATTGATATTTATTGTAAGAAACTGAGCACTTGCTGGATAGCAATAAGCTGATTTGTTGAAAAAGAGAGAAATTGAGCAGTTGCAAACTGTTTAGAACAATGAACATTTTGAAATGTGTGGAATTTTAGAAATTGAGATATTAATATACATTAGCTGTAGAAATTATTGAAGGTGCAGAATTTCATTGAAACCAGAAATCTCTGCAGGCGGTGGAAGAGCGGATGATAAAATAAGCTAACTTCATGGAACAGGCGACTTTACAAATATTGAGAGTGAGATATATCTGCAGATATCGAAATTAATTCAAATTGCACAATTGCTAGAAACTGACATTGTGATAGAGACAGAATGCAGGATTTCCTGACATTGAAGGATATGGAGATATGGAAGTTGTTGTGAATGTGGAGACCGTGCAAACTTCCTGAATCTAACCAATTGCTTCAAACTGAGAATTTGTTACGTACAGAGAACTAGGTTTGCAGACTGAGTGAAATTGATAAATTATAGGTTCAGATGAATGAGGAATAGCTGGCAATGAGGAGATAGTAAGAAGTTGTTACAAATATTTAGATAGGAAATGGACATTAATAGAGATACTTTATTAATTAACTGGATCATCTTGAACATTGAGAGAAGATACAAAAAGCAAAATTCATGATAATTGGAGATTTTGCGAATATGGGAACAAAGAAATATCTGCAGTTAAGGAATATACAAGATGTTGATCAATCATTTGAAATTGGTATTTTGCAAGGTACAGAGAGCCAGCTTTTCAGAATTTGTGGGATATGGAGAAATTGAAGATACGATCAATATGGAAAAGCTGCAAGATTGCTAAGTAGTATATATTGCTGGGAAATGAGAATGTGACAGATACAGAGAACTAAATTTGCTGGTAAATATAAAACACCAGGAATTGAAGTTTGAGATGAATGGGGAATTGTTAGAAATGTGGATATGCTTAGAAATATAGATATTAATGCTGCTGGGCAGCTGAAATAGTAGTGATGGCCAAAATGATGGAAATTGAGAAACCTGTGCATTGGGAGAAAGAGCAGATGCTTCAATTAGCAAAATTCATGGAAATGGAAGATTCTCCTAAGCTGGGAAATAAGATCTATTTACAGACAGAGAAAATGCCAGAATTTGATCAATGCTGGAAATAGAGAGAAGCTGTAGATATTTTGATTGATATTTATTGTAAGAAACTGAGCACTTGCTGGATAGCAATAAGCTGATTTGTTGAAAAAGAGAGAAATTGAGCAGTTGCAAACTGTTTAGAACAATGAACATTTTGAAATGTGTGGAATTTTAGAAATTGAGATATTAATATACATTAGCTGTAGAAATTATTGAAGGTGCAGAATTTCATTGAAACCAGAAATCTCTGCAGGCGGTGGAAGAGCGGATGAGAAAATAAGCTAACTTCATGGAAAAGGCGACTTTACAAATATTGAGAGTGAGATATATCTGCAGATATCGAAATTAATTCAAATTGCACAATTGCTAGAAACTGACATTGTGATAGAGACAGAATGCAGGATTTCCTGACATTGAAGGATATGGAGATATGGAAGTTGTTGTGAATGTGGAGACCCTGCAAACTTCCTGAATCTAACCAATTGCTTCAAACTGAGAATTTGTTACGTACAGAGAACTAGGTTTGCTGACTGAGTGAAATTGATAAATTATAGGTTCAGATGAATGAGGAATAGCTGGCAATGAGGAGATAGTAAGAAGTTGTTACAAATATTTAGATAGGAAATGGACATTAATAGAGATACTTTATTAATTAACTGGATCATCTTGAACATTGAGAGAAGATACAAAAAGCAAAATTCATGATAATTGGAGATTTTGCGAATATGGGAACAAACAAATATCTGCAGTTAAGGAATATACAAGATGTTGATCAATCATTTGAAATTGGTATTTTGCAAGGTACAGAGAGCCAGCTTTTCAGAATTTGTGGGATATGGAGAAATTGAAGATACGATCAATATGGAAAAGCTGCAAGATTGCTAAGTAGTATATATTGCTGGGAAATGAGAATGTGACAGATACAGAGAACTAAATTTGCTGGTAAATATAAAACACCAGGAATTGAAGTTTGAGATGAATGGGGAATTGTTAGAAATGTGGATATGCTTAGAAATATAGATATTAATGCTGCTGGGCAGCTGAAATAGTAGTGATGGCCAAAATGATGGAAATTGAGAAACCTGTGCATTGGGAGAAAGAGCAGATGCTTCAATTAGCAAAATTCATGGAAATGGAAGATTCTCCTAAGCTGGGAAATAAGATCTATTTACAGACAGAGAAAATGCCAGAATTTGATCAATGCTGGAAATAGAGAGAAGCTGTAGATGTTTTGATTGATATTTATTGTAAGAAACTGAGCACTTGCTGGATAGCAATAAGCTGATTTGTTGAAAAAGAGAGAAATTGAGCAGTTGCAAACTGTTTAGAACAATGAACATTTTGAAATGTGTGGAATTTTAGAAATTGAGATATTAATATACATTAGCTGTAGAAATTATTGAAGGTGCAGAATTTCATTGAAACCAGAAATCTCTGCAGGCGGTGGAAGAGCGGATGATAAAATAAGCTAACTTCATGGAACAGGCGACTTTACAAATATTGAGAGTGAGATATATCTGCAGATATCGAAATTAATTCAAATTGCACAATTGCTAGAAACTGACATTGTGATAGAGACAGAATGCAGGATTTCCTGACATTGAAGGATATGGAGATATGGAAGTTGTTGTGAATGTGGAGACCTGCAAACTTCCTGAATCTAACCAATTGCTTCAAACTGAGAATTTGTTACGTACAGAGAACTAGGTTTGCTGACTGAGTGAAATTGATAAATTATAGGTTCAGATGAATGAGGAATAGCTGGCAATGAGGAGATAGTAAGAAGTTGTTACAAATATTTAGATAGGAAATGGACATTAATAGAGATACGAGATTAATTAACTGGATCATCTTGAACATTGAGAGAAGATACAAAAAGCAAAATTCATGATAATTGGAGATTTTGCGAATATGGGAACAAAGAAATATCTGCAGTTAAGGAATATACAAGATGTTGATCAATCATTTGAAATTGGTATTTTGCAAGGTACAGAGAGCCAGCTTTTCAGAATTTGTGGGATATGGAGAAATTGAAGATACGATCAATATGGAAAAGCTGCAAGATTGCTAAGTAGTATATATTGCTGGGAAATGAGAATGTGACAGATACAGAGAACTAAATTTGCTGGTAAATATAAAACACCAGGAATTGAAGTTTGAGATGAATGGGGAATTGTTAGAAATGTGGATATGCTTAGAAATATAGATATTAATGCTGCTGGGCAGCTGAAATAGTAGTGATGGCCAAAATGATGGAAATTGAGAAACCTGTGCATTGGGAGAAAGAGCAGATGCTTCAATTAGCAAAATTCATGGAAATGGAAGATTCTCCTAAGCTGGGAAATAAGATCTATTTACAGACAGAGAAAATGCCAGAATTTGATCAATGCTGGAAATAGAGAGAAGCTGTAGATGTTTTGATTGATATTTATTGTAAGAAACTGAGCACTTGCTGGATAGCAATAAGCTGATTTGTTGAAAAAGAGAGAAATTGAGCAGTTGCAAACTGTTTAGAACAATGAACATTTTGAAATGTGTGGAATTTTAGAAATTGAGATATTAATATACATTAGCTGTAGAAATTATTGAAGGTGCAGAATTTCATTGAAACCAGAAATCTCTGCAGGCGGTGGAAGAGCGGATGATAAAATAAGCTAACTTCATGGAACAGGCGACTTTACAAATATTGAGAGTGAGATATATCTGCAGATATCGAAATTAATTCAAATTGCACAATTGCTAGAAACTGACATTGTGATAGAGACAGAATGCAGGATTTCCTGACATTGAAGGATATGGAGATATGGAAGTTGTTGTGAATGTGGAGACCGTGCAAACTTCCTGAATCTAACCAATTGCTTCAAACTGAGAATTTGTTACGTACAGAGAACTAGGTTTGCAGACTGAGTGAAATTGATAAATTATAGGTTCAGATGAATGAGGAATAGCTGGCAATGAGGAGATAGTAAGAAGTTGTTACAAATATTTAGATAGGAAATGGACATTAATAGAGATACTTTATTAATTAACTGGATCATCTTGAACATTGAGAGAAGATACAAAAAGCAAAATTCATGATAATTGGAGATTTTGCGAATATGGGAACAAAGAAATATCTGCAGTTAAGGAATATACAAGATGTTGATCAATCATTTGAAATTGGTATTTTGCAAGGTACAGAGAGCCAGCTTTTCAGAATTTGTGGGATATGGAGAAATTGAAGATACGATCAATATGGAAAAGCTGCAAGATTGCTAAGTAGTATATATTGCTGGGAAATGAGAATGTGACAGATACAGAGAACTAAATTTGCTGGTAAATATAAAACACCAGGAATTGAAGTTTGAGATGAATGGGGAATTGTTAGAAATGTGGATATGCTTAGAAATATAGATATTAATGCTGCTGGGCAGCTGAAATAGTAGTGATGGCCAAAATGATGGAAATTGAGAAACCTGTGCATTGGGAGAAAGAGCAGATGCTTCAATTAGCAAAATTCATGGAAATGGAAGATTCTCCTAAGCTGGGAAATAAGATCTATTTACAGACAGAGAAAATGCCAGAATTTGATCAATGCTGGAAATAGAGAGAAGCTGTAGATGTTTTGATTGATATTTATTGTAAGAAACTGAGCACTTGCTGGATAGCAATAAGCTGATTTGTTGAAAAAGAGAGAAATTGAGCAGTTGCAAACTGTTTAGAACAATGAACATTTTGAAATGTGTGGAATTTTAGAAATTGAGATATTAATATACATTAGCTGTAGAAATTATTGAAGGTGCAGAATTTCATTGAAACCAGAAATCTCTGCAGGCGGTGGAAGAGCGGATGATAAAATAAGCTAACTTCATGGAACAGGCGACTTTACAAATATTGAGAGTGAGATATATCTGCAGATATCGAAATTAATTCAAATTGCACAATTGCTAGAAACTGACATTGTGATAGAGACAGAATGCAGGATTTCCTGACATTGAAGGATATGGAGATATGGAAGTTGTTGTGAATGTGGAGACCGTGCAAACTTCCTGAATCTAACCAATTGCTTCAAACTGAGAATTTGTTACGTACAGAGAACTAGGTTTGCAGACTGAGTGAAATTGATAAATTATAGGTTCAGATGAATGAGGAATAGCTGGCAATGAGGAGATAGTAAGAAGTTGTTACAAATATTTAGATAGGAAATGGACATTAATAGAGATACGAGATTAATTAACTGGATCGTCTTGAACATTGAGAGAAGATACAAAAAGCAAAATTCATGATAATTGGAGATTTTGCGAATATGGGAACAAAGAAATATCTGCAGTTAAGGAATATACAAGATGTTGATCAATCATTTGAAATTGGTATTTTGCAAGGTACAGAGAGCCAGCTTTTCAGAATTTGTGGGATATGGAGAAATTGAAGATACGATCAATATGGAAAAGCTGCAAGATTGCTAAGTAGTATATATTGCTGGGAAATGAGAATGTGACAGATACAGAGAACTAAATTTGCTGGTAAATATAAAACACCAGGAATTGAAGTTTGAGATGAATGGGGAATTGTTAGAAATGTGGATATGCTTAGAAATATAGATATTAATGCTGCTGGGCAGCTGAAATAGTAGTGATGGCCAAAATGATGGAAATTGAGAAACCTGTGCATTGGGAGAAAGAGCAGATGCTTCAATTAGCAAAATTCATGGAAATGGAAGATTCTCCTAAGCTGGGAAATAAGATCTATTTACAGACAGAGAAAATGCCAGAATTTGATCAATGCTGGAAATAGAGAGAAGCTGTAGATGTTTTGATTGATATTTATTGTAAGAAACTGAGCACTTTCTGCATAGCAATAAGTTGATTTGTTGAAAAAGAGAGAAATTGAGCAGTTGCAAACTGTTTAGAACAATGAACATTTTGAAATGTGGGGAATTTTAGAAATTAAGATCCTAATATACATTAGCTGTAGAAATTATTGAAGGTGCAGAATTTCATTGAAACCAGAAATCTCTGCAGGCGGTGGAAAAGCGGATGATAAAATAAGCTAACTTCATGGAAAAGGCGACTTTACAAATATTGAGAGTGAGATATATCTGCAGATATCGAAATTAATTCAAATTGCACAATTGCTAGAAACTGACATTGTGATAGAGACAGAATGCAGGATTTCCTGACATTGAAGGATATGGAGATATGGAAGTTGTTGTGAATGTGGAGACCGTGCAAACTTCCTGAATCTAACCAATTGCTTCAAACTGAGAATTTGTTACGTACAGAGAACTAGGTTTGCAGACTGAGTGAAATTGATAAATTATAGGTTCAGATGAATGAGGAATAGCTGGCAATGAGGAGATAGTAAGAAGTTGTTACAAATATTTAGATAGGAAATGGACATTAATAGAGATACTTTATTAATTAACTGGATCATCTTGAACATTGAGAGAAGATACAAAAAGCAAAATTCATGATAATTGGAGATTTTGCGAATATGGGAACAAAGAAATATCTGCAGTTAAGGAATATACAAGATGTTGATCAATCATTTGAAATTGGTATTTTGCAAGGTACAGAGAGCCAGCTTTTCAGAATTTGTGGGATATGGAGAAATTGAAGATACGATCAATATGGAAAAGCTGCAAGATTGCTAAGTAGTATATATTGCTGGGAAATGAGAATGTGACAGATACAGAGAACTAAATTTGCTGGTAAATATAAAACACCAGGAATTGAACTTTGAGATGAATGGGGAATTGTTAGAAATGTGGATATGCTTAGAAATATAGATATTAATGCTGCTGGGCAGCTGAAATAGTAGTGATGGCCAAAATGATGGAAATTGAGAAACCTGTGCATTGGGAGAAAGAGCAGATGCTTCAATTAGCAAAATTCATGGAAATGGAAGATTCTCCTAAGCTGGGAAATAAGATCTATTTACAGACAGAGAAAATGCCAGAATTTGATCAATGCTGGAAATAGAGAGAAGCTGTAGATGTTTTGATTGATATTTATTGTAAGAAACTGAGCACTTGCTGGATAGCAATAAGCTGATTTGTTGAAAAAGAGAGAAATTGAGCAGTTGCAAACTGTTTAGAACAATGAACATTTTGAAATGTGTGGAATTTTAGAAATTGAGATATTAATATACATTAGCTGTAGAAATTATTGAAGGTGCAGAATTTCATTGAAACCAGAAATCTCTGCAGGCGGTGGAAGAGCGGATGATAAAATAAGCTAACTTCATGGAACAGGCGACTTTACAAATATTGAGAGTGAGATATATCTGCAGATATCGAAATTAATTCAAATTGCACAATTGCTAGAAACTGACATTGTGATAGAGACAGAATGCAGGATTTCCTGACATTGAAGGATATGGAGATATGGAAGTTGTTGTGAATGTGGAGACCTGCAAACTTCCTGAATCTAACCAATTGCTTCAAACTGAGAATTTGTTACGTACAGAGAACTAGGTTTGCAGACTGAGTGAAATTGATAAATTATAGGTTCAGATGAATGAGGAATAGCTGGCAATGAGGAGATAGTAAGAAGTTGTTACAAATATTTAGATAGGAAATGGACATTAATAGAGATACGAGATTAATTAACTGGATCATCTTGAACATTGAGAGAAGATACAAAAAGCAAAATTCATGATAATTGGAGATTTTGCGAATATGGGAACAAAGAAATATCTGCAGTTAAGGAATATACAAGATGTTGATCAATCATTTGAAATTGGTATTTTGCAAGGTACAGAGAGCCAGCTTTTCAGAATTTGTGGGATATGGAGAAATTGAAGATACGATCAATATGGAAAAGCTGCAAGATTGCTAAGTAGTATATATTGCTGGGAAATGAGAATGTGACAGATACAGAGAACTAAATTTGCTGGTAAATATAAAACACCAGGAATTGAAGTTTGAGATGAATGGGGAATTGTTAGAAATGTGGATATGCTTAGAAATATAGATATTAATGCTGCTGGGCAGCTGAAATAGTAGTGATGGCCAAAATGATGGAAATTGAGAAACCTGTGCATTGGGAGAAAGAGCAGATGCTTCAATTAGCAAAATTCATGGAAATGGAAGATTCTCCTAAGCTGGGAAATAAGATCTATTTACAGACAGAGAAAATGCCAGAATTTGATCAATGCTGGAAATAGAGAGAAGCTGTAGATGTTTTGATTGATATTTATTGTAAGAAACTGAGCACTTGCTGGATAGCAATAAGCTGATTTGTTGAAAAAGAGAGAAATTGAGCAGTTGCAAACTGTTTAGAACAATGAACATTTTGAAATGTGTGGAATTTTAGAAATTGAGATATTAATATACATTAGCTGTAGAAATTATTGAAGGTGCAGAATTTCATTGAAACCAGAAATCTCTGCAGGCGGTGGAAGAGCGGATGATAAAATAAGCTAACTTCATGGAACAGGCGACTTTACAAATATTGAGAGTGAGATATATCTGCAGATATCGAAATTAATTCAAATTGCACAATTGCTAGAAACTGACATTGTGATAGAGACAGAATGCAGGATTTCCTGACATTGAAGGATATGGAGATATGGAAGTTGTTGTGAATGTGGAGACCGTGCAAACTTCCTGAATCTAACCAATTGCTTCAAACTGAGAATTTGTTACGTACAGAGAACTAGGTTTGCTGACTGAGTGAAATTGATAAATTATAGGTTCAGATGAATGAGGAATAGCTGGCAATGAGGAGATAGTAAGAAGTTGTTACAAATATTTAGATAGGAAATGGACATTAATAGAGATACTAGATTAATTAACTGGATCATCTTGAACATTGAGAGAAGATACAAAAAGCAAAATTCATGATAATTGGAGATTTTGCGAATATGGGAACAAAGAAATATCTGCAGTTAAGGAATATACAAGATGTTGATCAATCATTTGAAATTGGTATTTTGCAAGGTACAGAGAGCCAGCTTTTCAGAATTTGTGGGATATGGAGAAATTGAAGATACGATCAATATGGAAAAGCTGCAAGATTGCTAAGTAGTATATATTGCTGGGAAATGAGAATGTGACAGATACAGAGAACTAAATTTGCTGGTAAATATAAAACACCAGGAATTGAAGTTTGAGATGAATGGGGAATTGTTAGAAATGTGGATATGCTTAGAAATATAGATATTAATGCTGCTGGGCAGCTGAAATAGTAGTGATGGCCAAAATGATGGAAATTGAGAAACCTGTGCATTGGGAGAAAGAGCAGATGCTTCAATTAGCAAAATTCATGGAAATGGAAGATTCTCCTAAGCTGGGAAATAAGATCTATTTACAGACAGAGAAAATGCCAGAATTTGATCAATGCTGGAAATAGAGAGAAGCTGTAGATGTTTTGATTGATATTTATTGTAAGAAACTGAGCACTTGCTGGATAGCAATAAGCTGATTTGTTGAAAAAGAGAGAAATTGAGCAGTTGCAAACTGTTTAGAACAATGAACATTTTGAAATGTGTGGAATATTAGAAATTGAATATTAATATACATTAGCTGTAGAAATTATTGAAGGTGCAGAATTTCATTGAAACCAGAAATCTCTGCAGGCGGTGGAAGAGCGGATGATAAAATAAGCTAACTTCATGGAACAGGCGACTTTACTAATATTGAGAGTGAGATATATCTGCAGATATCGAAATTAATTCAAATTGCACAATTGCTAGAAACTGACATTGTGATAGAGACGCAATGCAGGATTTCCTGACATTGAAGGATATGGAGATATGGAAGTTGTTGTGAATGTGGAGACCGTGCAAACTTCCTGAATCTAACCAATTTCTTCAAACTGAGAATTTGTTACATACAGAGAACTAGCTTTGCAGTGTGAGTGAAATTGATAAATTATATGTTCAGATGAATGAGGAATAGCTGGCAATGACGAGATAGTAAGAAGTTGTTACAAATATTTAGATAGGAAATGGACATTAATAGAGATACGTCATTAATTAACTGGATCATCTTGAACATTGAGAGAAGATACAAAAAGCAAAATTCATGATAATTGGAGATTTTGCGAATATGGGAACAAAGAAATATCTGCAGTTAAGGAATATACAAGATGTTGATCAATCATTTGAAATTGGTATTTTGCAAGGTACAGAGAGCCAGCTTTTCAGAATTTGTGGGATATGGAGAAATTGAAGATACGATCAATATGGAAAAGCTGCAAGATTGCTAAGTAGTATATATTGCTGGGAAATGAGAATGTGACAGATACAGAGAACTAAATTTGCTGGTAAATATAAAACACCAGGAATTGAAGTTTGAGATGAATGGGGAATTGTTAGAAATGTGGATATGCTTAGAAATATAGATATTAATGCTGCTGGGCAGCTGAAATAGTAGTGATGGCCAAAATGATGGAAATTGAGAAACCTGTGCATTGGGAGAAAGAGCAGATATTTCAATTAGCAAAATTCATGCAAATGGAAGTTTCTCCTAAGCTGGGAAATAAGATCTATTTACAGACAGAGAAAATGCCAGAATTTGATCAATGCTGGAAATAGAGAGAAGCTGTAGATGTTTTGATTGATATTTATTGTAAGAAACTGAGCACTTGCTGGATAGCAATAAGCTGATTTGTTGAAAAAGAGAGAAATTGAGCAGTTGCAAACTGTTTAGAACAATGAACATTTTGAAATGTGTGGAATTTTAGAAATTGAGATATTAATATACATTAGCTGTAGAAATTATTGAAGGTGCAGAATTTCATTGAAACCAGAAATCTCTGCAGGCGGTGGAAGAGCGGATGATAAAATAAGCTAACTTCATGGAACAGGCGACTTTACAAATATTGAGAGTGAGATATATCTGCAGATATCGAAATTAATTCAAATTGCACAATTGCTAGAAACTGACATTGTGATAGAGACAGAATGCAGGATTTCCTGACATTGAAGGATATGGAGATATGGAAGTTGTTGTGAATGTGGAGACCGTGCAAACTTCCTGAATCTAACCAATTGCTTCAAACTGAGAATTTGTTACGTACAGAGAACTAGGTTTGCTGACTGAGTGAAATTGATAAATTATAGGTTCAGATGAATGAGGAATAGCTGGCAATGAGGAGATAGTAAGAAGTTGTTACAAATATTTAGATAGGAAATGGACATTAATAGAGATACTTTATTAATTAACTGGATCATCTTGAACATTGAGAGAAGATACAAAAAGCAAAATTCATGATAATTGGAGATTTTGCGAATATGGGAACAAAGAAATATCTGCAGTTAAGGAATATACAAGATGTTGATCAATCATTTGAAATTGGTATTTTGCAAGGTACAGAGAGCCAGCTTTTCAGAATTTGTGGGATATGGAGAAATTGAAGATACGATCAATATGGAAAAGCTGCAAGATTGCTAAGTAGTATATATTGCTGGGAAATGAGAATGTGACAGATACAGAGAACTAAATTTGCTGGTAAATATAAAACACCAGGAATTGAAGTTTGAGATGAATGGGGAATTGTTAGAAATGTGGATATGCTTAGAAATATAGATATTAATGCTGCTGGGCAGCTGAAATAGTAGTGATGGCCAAAATGATGGAAATTGAGAAACCTGTGCATTGGGAGAAAGAGCAGATGCTTCAATTAGCAAAATTCATGGAAATGGAAGATTCTCCTAAGCTGGGAAATAAGATCTATTTACAGACAGAGAAAATGCCAGAATTTGATCAATGCTGGAAATAGAGAGAAGCTGTAGATGTTTTGATTGATATTTATTGTAAGAAACTGAGCACTTGCTGGATAGCAATAAGCTGATTTGTTGAAAAAGAGAGAAATTGAGCAGTTGCAAACTGTTTAGAACAATGAACATTTTGAAATGTGTGGAATTTTAGAAATTGAGATATTAATATAGATTAGCTGTAGAAATTATTGAAGGTGCAGAATTTCATTGAAACCAGAAATCTCTGCAGGCGGTGGAAGAGCGGATGATAAAATAAGCTAACTTCATGGAACAGGCGACTTTACAAATATTGAGAGTGAGATATATCTGCAGATATCGAAATTAATTCAAATTGCACAATTGCTAGAAACTGACATTGTGATAGAGACAGAATGCAGGATTTCCTGACATTGAAGGATATGGAGATATGGAAGTTGTTGTGAATGTGGAGACCGTGCAAACTTCCTGAATCTAACCAATTGCTTCAAACTGAGAATTTGTTACGTACAGAGAACTAGGTTTGCAGACTGAGTGAAATTGATAAATTATAGGTTCAGATGAATGAGGAATAGCTGGCAATGAGGAGATAGTAAGAAGTTGTTACAAATATTTAGATAGGAAATGGACATTAATAGAGATACTAGATTAATTAACTGGATCATCTTGAACATTGAGAGAAGATACAAAAAGCAAAATTCATGATAATTGGAGATTTTGCGAATATGGGAACAAAGAAATATCTGCAGTTAAGGAATATACAAGATGTTGATCAATCATTTGAAATTGGTATTTTGCAAGGTACAGAGAGCCAGCTTTTCAGAATTTGTGGGATATGGAGAAATTGAAGATACGATCAATATGGAAAAGCTGCAAGATTGCTAAGTAGTATATATTGCTGGGAAATGAGAATGTGACAGATACAGAGAACTAAATTTGCTGGTAAATATAGAACACCAGGAATTGAAGTTTGAGATGAATGGGGAATTGTTAGAAATGTGGATATGCTTAGAAATATAGATATTAATGCTGCTGGGCAGCTGAAATAGTAGTGATGGCCAAAATGATGGAAATTGAGAAACCTGTGCATTGGGAGAAAGAGCAGATGCTTCAATTAGCAAAATTCATGGAAATGGAAGATTCTCCTAAGCTGGGAAATAAGATCTATTTACAGACAGAGAAAATGCCAGAATTTGATCAATGCTGGAAATAGAGAGAAGCTGTAGATGTTTTGATTGATATTTATTGTAAGAAACTGAGCACTTGCTGGATAGCAATAAGCTGATTTGTTGAAAAAGAGAGAAATTGAGCAGTTGCAAACTGTTTAGAACAATGAACATTTTGAAATGTGTGGAATTTTAGAAATTGAATATTAATATAGATTAGCTGTAGAAATTATTGAAGGTGCAGAATTTCATTGAAACCAGAAATCTCTGCAGGCGGTGGAAGAGCGGATGATAAAATAAGCTAACTTCATGGAACAGGCGACTTTACAAATATTGAGAGTGAGATATATCTGCAGATATCGAAATTAATTCAAATTGCACAATTGCTAGAAACTGACATTGTGATAGAGACAGAATGCAGGATTTCCTGACATTGAAGGATATGGAGATATGGAAGTTGTTGTGAATGTGGAGACCGTGCAAACTTCCTGAATCTAACCAATTGCTTCAAACTGAGAATTTGTTACGTACAGAGAACTAGGTTTGCTGACTGAGTGAAATTGATAAATTATAGGTTCAGATGAATGAGGAATAGCTGGCAATGAGGAGATAGTAAGAAGTTGTTACAAATATTTAGATAGGAAATGGACATTAATAGAGATACGAGATTAATTAACTGGATCATCTTGAACATTGAGAGAAGATACAAAAAGCAAAATTCATGATAATTGGAGATTTTGCGAATATGGGAACAAAGAAATATCTGCAGTTAAGGAATATACAAGATGTTGATCAATCATTTGAAATTGGTATTTTGCAAGGTACAGAGAGCCAGCTTTTCAGAATTTGTGGGATATGGAGAAATTGAAGATACGATCAATATGGAAAAGCTGCAAGATTGCTAAGTAGTATATATTGCTGGGAAATGAGAATGTGACAGATACAGAGAACTAAATTTGCTGGTAAACATAAAACACCAGGAATTGAAGTTTGAGATGAATGGGGAATTGTTAGAAATGTGGATATGCTTAGAAATATAGATATTAATGCTGCTGGGCAGCTGAAATAGTAGTGATGGCCAAAATGATGGAAATTGAGAAACCTGTGCATTGGGAGAAAGAGCAGATGCTTCAATTAGCAAAATTCATGGAAATGGAAGATTCTCCTAAGCTGGGAAATAAGATCTATTTACAGACAGAGAAAATGCCAGAATTTGATCAATGCTGGAAATAGAGAGAAGCTGTAGATGTTTTGATTGATATTTATTGTAAGAAACTGAGCACTTGCTGGATAGCAATAAGCTGATTTGTTGAAAAAGAGAGAAATTGAGCAGTTGCAAACTGTTTAGAACAATGAACATTTTGAAATGTGTGGAATTTTAGAAATTGAATATTAATATAGATTAGCTGTAGAAATTATTGAAGGTGCAGAATTTCATTGAAACCAGAAATCTCTGCAGGCGGTGGAAGAGCGGATGATAAAATAAGCTAACTTCATGGAACAGGCGACTTTACAAATATTGAGAGTGAGATATATCTGCAGATATCGAAATTAATTCAAATTGCACAATTGCTAGAAACTGACATTGTGATAGAGACAGAATGCAGGATTTCCTGACATTGAAGGATATGGAGATATGGAAGTTGTCGTGAATGTGGAGACCGTGCAAACTTCCTGAATCTAACCAATTGCTTCAAACTGAGAATTTGTTACGTACAGAGAACTAGGTTTGCAGACTGAGTGAAATTGATAAATTATAGGTTCAGATGAATGAGGAATAGCTGGCAATGAGGAGATAGTAAGAAGTTGTTACAAATATTTAGATAGGAAATGGACATTAATAGAGATACTTTATTAATTAACTGGATCATCTTGAACATTGAGAGAAGATACAAAAAGCAAAATTCATGATAATTGGAGATTTTGCGAATATGGGAACAAAGAAATATCTGCAGTTAAGGAATATACAAGATGTTGATCAATCATTTGAAATTGGTATTTTGCAAGGTACAGAGAGCCAGCTTTTCAGAATTTGTGGGATATGGAGAAATTGAAGATACGATCAATATGGAAAAGCTGCAAGATTGCTAAGTAGTATATATTGCTGGGAAATGAGAATGTGACAGATACAGAGAACTAAATTTGCTGGTAAACATAGAACACCAGGAATTGAAGTTTGAGATGAATGGGGAATTGTTAGAAATGTGGATATGCTTAGAAATATAGATATTAATGCTGCTGGGCAGCTGAAATAGTAGTGATGGCCAAAATGATGGAAATTGAGAAACCTGTGCATTGGGAGAAAGAGCAGATGCTTCAATTAGCAAAATTCATGGAAATGGAAGATTCTCCTAAGCTGGGAAATAAGATCTATTTACAGACAGAGAAAATGCCAGAATTTGATCAATGCTGGAAATAGAGAGAAGCTGTAGATGTTTTGATTGATATTTATTGTAAGAAACTGAGCACTTGCTGGATAGCAATAAGCTGATTTGTTGAAAAAGAGAGAAATTGAGCAGTTGCAAACTGTTTAGAACAATGAACATTTTGAAATGTGTGGAATTTTAGAAATTGAGATATTAATATAGATTAGCTGTAGAAATTATTGAAGGTGCAGAATTTCATTGAAACCAGAAATCTCTGCAGGCGGTGGAAGAGCGGATGATAAAATAAGCTAACTTCATGGAACAGGCGACTTTACAAATATTGAGAGTGAGATATATCTGCAGATATCGAAATTAATTCAAATTGCACAATTGCTAGAAACTGACATTGTGATAGAGACAGAATGCAGGATTTCCTGACATTGAAGGATATGGAGATATGGAAGTTGTTGTGAATGTGGAGACCGTGCAAACTTCCTGAATCTAACCAATTGCTTCAAACTGAGAATTTGTTACGTACAGAGAACTAGGTTTGCTGACTGAGTGAAATTGATAAATTATAGGTTCAGATGAATGAGGAATAGCTGGCAATGAGGAGATAGTAAGAAGTTGTTACAAATATTTAGATAGGAAATGGACATTAATAGAGATACGAGATTAATTAACTGGATCATCTTGAACATTGAGAGAAGATACAAAAAGCAAAATTCATGATAATTGGAGATTTTGCGAATATGGGAACAAAGAAATATCTGCAGTTAAGGAATATACAAGATGTTGATCAATCATTTGAAATTGGTATTTTGCAAGGTACAGAGAGCCAGCTTTTCAGAATTTGTGGGATATGGAGAAATTGAAGATACGATCAATATGGAAAAGCTGCAAGATTGCTAAGTAGTATATATTGCTGGGAAATGAGAATGTGACAGATACAGAGAACTAAATTTGCTGGTAAAAATAGAACACCAGGAATTGAAGTTTGAGATGAATGGGGAATTGTTAGAAATGTGGATATGCTTAGAAATATAGATATTAATGCTGCTGGGCAGCTGAAATAGTAGTGATGGCCAAAATGATGGAAATTGAGAAACCTGTGCATTGGGAGAAAGAGCAGATGCTTCAATTAGCAAAATTCATGGAAATGGAAGATTCTCCTAAGCTGGGAAATAAGATCTATTTACAGACAGAGAAAATGCCAGAATTTGATCAATGCTGGAAATAGAGAGAAGCTGTAGATGTTTTGATTGATATTTATTGTAAGAAACTGAGCACTTGCTGGATAGCAATAAGCTGATTTGTTGAAAAAGAGAGAAATTGAGCAGTTGCAAACTGTTTAGAACAATGAACATTTTGAAATGTGTGGAATTTTAGAAATTGAGATATTAATATAGATTAGCTGTAGAAATTATTGAAGGTGCAGAATTTCATTGAAACCAGAAATCTCTGCAGGCGGTGGAAGAGCGGATGATAAAATAAGCTAACTTCATGGAACAGGCGACTTTACAAATATTGAGAGTGAGATATATCTGCAGATATCGAAATTAATTCATTTTGCACAATTGCTAGAAACTGACATTGTGATAGAGACAGAATGCAGGATTTCCTGACATTGAAGGATATGGAGATATGGAAGTTGTTGTGAATGTGGAGACCGTGCAAACTTCCTGAATCTAACCAATTGCTTCAAACTGAGAATTTGTTACGTACAGAGAACTAGGTTTGCAGACTGAGTGAAATTGATAAATTATAGGTTCAGATGAATGAGGAATAGCTGGCAATGAGGAGATAGTAAGAAGTTGTTACAAATATTTAGATAGGAAATGGACATTAATAGAGATACTTTATTAATTAACTGGATCATCTTGAACATTGAGAGAAGATACAAAAAGCAAAATTCATGATAATTGGAGATTTTGCGAATATGGGAACAAAGAAATATCTGCAGTTAAGGAATATACAAGATGTTGATCAATCATTTGAAATTGGTATTTTGCAAGGTACAGAGAGCCAGCTTTTCAGAATTTGTGGGATATGGAGAAATTGAAGATACGATCAATATGGAAAAGCTGCAAGATTGCTAAGTAGTATATATTGCTGGGAAATGAGAATGTGACAGATACAGAGAACTAAATTTGCTGGTAAATATAGAACACCAGGAATTGAAGTTTGAGATGAATGGGGAATTGTTAGAAATGTGGATATGCTTAGAAATATAGATATTAATGCTGCTGGGCAGCTGAAATAGTAGTGATGGCCAAAATGATGGAAATTGAGAAACCTGTGCATTGGGAGAAAGAGCAGATGCTTCAATTAGCAAAATTCATGGAAATGGAAGATTCTCCTAAGCTGGGAAATAAGATCTATTTACAGACAGAGAAAATGCCAGAATTTGATCAATGCTGGAAATAGAGAGAAGCTGTAGATGTTTTGATTGATATTTATTGTAAGAAACTGAGCACTTGCTGGATAGCAATAAGCTGATTTGTTGAAAAAGAGAGAAATTGAGCAGTTGCAAACTGTTTAGAACAATGAACATTTTGAAATGTGTGGAATTTTAGAAATTGAGATATTAATATAGATTAGCTGTAGAAATTATTGAAGGTGCAGAATTTCATTGAAACCAGAAATCTCTGCAGGCGGTGGAAGAGCGGATGATAAAATAAGCTAACTTCATGGAACAGGCGACTTTACAAATATTGAGAGTGAGATATATCTGCAGATATCGAAATTAATTCAAATTGCACAATTGCTAGAAACTGACATTGTGATAGAGACAGAATGCAGGATTTCCTGACATTGAAGGATATGGAGATATGGAAGTTGTTGTGAATGTGGAGACCGTGCAAACTTCCTGAATCTAACCAATTGCTTCAAACTGAGAATTTGTTACGTACAGAGAACTAGGTTTGCAGACTGAGTGAAATTGATAAATTATAGGTTCAGATGAATGAGGAATAGCTGGCAATGAGGAGATAGTAAGAAGTTGTTACAAATATTTAGATAGGAAATGGACATTAATAGAGATACTTTATTAATTAACTGGATCATCTTGAACATTGAGAGAAGATACAAAAAGCAAAATTCATGATAATTGGAGATTTTGCGAATATGGGAACAAAGAAATATCTGCAGTTAAGGAATATACAAGATGTTGATCAATCATTTGAAATTGGTATTTTGCAAGGTACAGAGAGCCAGCTTTTCAGAATTTGTGGGATATGGAGAAATTGAAGATACGATCAATATGGAAAAGCTGCAAGATTGCTAAGTAGTATATATTGCTGGGAAATGAGAATGTGACAGATACAGAGAACTAAATTTGCTGGTAAATATAGAACACCAGGAATTGAAGTTTGAGATGAATGGGGAATTGTTAGAAATGTGGATATGCTTAGAAATATAGATATTAATGCTGCTGGGCAGCTGAAATAGTAGTGATGGCCAAAATGATGGAAATTGAGAAACCTGTGCATTGGGAGAAAGAGCAGATGCTTCAATTAGCAAAATTCATGGAAATGGAAGATTCTCCTAAGCTGGGAAATAAGATCTATTTACAGACAGAGAAAATGCCAGAATTTGATCAATGCTGGAAATAGAGAGAAGCTGTAGATGTTTTGATTGATATTTATTGTAAGAAACTGAGCACTTGCTGGATAGCAATAAGCTGATTTGTTGAAAAAGAGAGAAATTGAGCAGTTGCAAACTGTTTAGAACAATGAACATTTTGAAATGTGTGGAATTTTAGAAATTGAGATATTAATATAGATTAGCTGTAGAAATTATTGAAGGTGCAGAATTTCATTGAAACCAGAAATCTCTGCAGGCGGTGGAAGAGCGGATGATAAAATAAGCTAACTTCATGGAACAGGCGACTTTACAAATATTGAGAGTGAGATATATCTGCAGATATCGAAATTAATTCAAATTGCACAATTGCTAGAAACTGACATTGTGATAGAGACAGAATGCAGGATTTCCTGACATTGAAGGATATGGAGATATGGAAGTTGTTGTGAATGTGGAGACCTGCAAACTTCCTGAATCTAACCAATTGCTTCAAACTGAGAATTTGTTACGTACAGAGAACTAGGTTTGCAGACTGAGTGAAATTGATAAATTATAGGTTCAGATGAATGAGGAATAGCTGGCAATGAGGAGATAGTAAGAAGTTGTTACAAATATTTAGATAGGAAATGGACATTAATAGAGATACTATATTAATTAACTGGATCATCTTGAACATTGAGAGAAGATACAAAAAGCAAAATTCATGATAATTGGAGATTTTGCGAATATGGGAACAAAGAAATATCTGCAGTTAAGGAATATACAAGATGTTGATCAATCATTTGAAATTGGTATTTTGCAAGGTACAGAGAGCCAGCTTTTCAGAATTTGTGGGATATGGAGAAATTGAAGATACGATCAATATGGAAAAGCTGCAAGATTGCTAAGTAGTATATATTGCTGGGAAATGAGAATGTGACAGATACAGAGAACTAAATTTGCTGGTAAATATAGAACACCAGGAATTGAAGTTTGAGATGAATGGGGAATTGTTAGAAATGTGGATATGCTTAGAAATATAGATATTAATGCTGCTGGGCAGCTGAAATAGTAGTGATGGCCAAAATGATGGAAATTGAGAAACCTGTGCATTGGGAGAAAGAGCAGATGCTTCAATTAGCAAAATTCATGGAAATGGAAGATTCTCCTAAGCTGGGAAATAAGATCTATTTACAGACAGAGAAAATGCCAGAATTTGATCAATGCTGGAAATAGAGAGAAGCTGTAGATGTTTTGATTGATATTTATTATAAGAAACTGAGCACTTGCTGGATAGCAATAAGCTGATTTGTTGAAAAAGAGAGAAATTGAGCAGTTGCAAACTGTTTAGAACAATGAACATTTTGAAATGTGTGGAATTTTAGAAATTGAGATATTAATATAGATTAGCTGTAGAAATTATTGAAGGTGCAGAATTTCATTGAAACCAGAAATCTCTGCAGGCGGTGGAAGAGCGGATGATAAAATAAGCTAACTTCATGGAACAGGCGACTTTACAAATATTGAGAGTGAGATATATCTGCAGATATCGAAATTAATTCAAATTGCACAATTGCTAGAAACTGACATTGTGATAGAGACAGAATGCAGGATTTCCTGACATTGAAGGATATGGAGATATGGAAGTTGTTGTGAATGTGGAGACCGTGCAAACTTCCTGAATCTAACCAATTGCTTCAAACTGAGAATTTGTTACGTACAGAGAACTAGGTTTGCTGACTGAGTGAAATTGATAAATTATAGGTTCAGATGAATGAGGAATAGCTGGCAATGAGGAGATAGTAAGAAGTTGTTACAAATATTTAGATAGGAAATGGACATTAATAGAGATACTAGATTAATTAACTGGATCATCTTGAACATTGAGAGAAGATACAAAAAGCAAAATTCATGATAATTGGAGATTTTGCGAATATGGGAACAAAGAAATATCTGCAGTTAAGGAATATACAAGATGTTGATCAATCATTTGAAATTGGTATTTTGCAAGGTACAGAGAGCCAGCTTTTCAGAATTTGTGGGATATGGAGAAATTGAAGATACGATCAATATGGAAAAGCTGCAAGATTGCTAAGTAGTATATATTGCTGGGAAATGAGAATGTGACAGATACAGAGAACTAAATTTGCTGGTAAATATAGAACACCAGGAATTGAAGTTTGAGATGAATGGGGAATTGTTAGAAATGTGGATATGCTTAGAAATATAGATATTAATGCTGCTGGGCAGCTGAAATAGTAGTGATGGCCAAAATGATGGAAATTGAGAAACCTGTGCATTGGGAGAAAGAGCAGATGCTTCAATTAGCAAAATTCATGGAAATGGAAGATTCTCCTAAGCTGGGAAATAAGATCTATTTACAGACAGAGAAAATGCCAGAATTTGATCAATGCTGGAAATAGAGAGAAGCTGTAGATGTTTTGATTGATATTTATTGTAAGAAACTGAGCACTTGCTGGATAGCAATAAGCTGATTTGTTGAAAAAGAGAGAAATTGAGCAGTTGCAAACTGTTTAGAACAATGAACATTTTGAAATGTGTGGAATTTTAGAAATTGAGATATTAATATAGATTAGCTGTAGAAATTATTGAAGGTGCAGAATTTCATTGAAACCAGAAATCTCTGCAGGCGGTGGAAGAGCGGATGATAAAATAAGCTAACTTCATGGAACAGGCGACTTTACAAATATTGAGAGTGAGATATATCTGCAGATATCGAAATTAATTCAAATTGCACAATTGCTAGAAACTGACATTGTGATAGAGACAGAATGCAGGATTTCCTGACATTGAAGGATATGGAGATATGGAAGTTGTTGTGAATGTGGAGACCGTGCAAACTTCCTGAATCTAACCAATTGCTTCAAACTGAGAATTTGTTACGTACAGAGAACTAGGTTTGCAGACTGAGTGAAATTGATAAATTATAGGTTCAGATGAATGAGGAATAGCTGGCAATGAGGAGATAGTAAGAAGTTGTTACAAATATTTAGATAGGAAATGGACATTAATAGAGATACTTTATTAATTAACTGGATCATCTTGAACATTGAGAGAAGATACAAAAAGCAAAATTCATGATAATTGGAGATTTTGCGAATATGGGAACAAAGAAATATCTGCAGTTAAGGAATATACAAGATGTTGATCAATCATTTGAAATTGGTATTTTGCAAGGTACAGAGAGCCAGCTTTTCAGAATTTGTGGGATATGGAGAAATTGAAGATACGATCAATATGGAAAAGCTGCAAGATTGCTAAGTAGTATATATTGCTGGGAAATGAGAATGTGACAGATACAGAGAACTAAATTTGCTGGTAAATATAGAACACCAGGAATTGAAGTTTGAGATGAATGGGGAATTGTTAGAAATGTGGATATGCTTAGAAATATAGATATTAATGCTGCTGGGCAGCTGAAATAGTAGTGATGGCCAAAATGATGGAAATTGAGAAACCTGTGCATTGGGAGAAAGAGCAGATGCTTCAATTAGCAAAATTCATGGAAATGGAAGATTCTCCTAAGCTGGGAAATAAGATCTATTTACAGACAGAGAAAATGCCAGAATTTGATCAATGCTGGAAATAGAGAGAAGCTGTAGATGTTTTGATTGATATTTATTGTAAGAAACTGAGCACTTGCTGGATAGCAATAAGCTGATTTGTTGAAAAAGAGAGAAATTGAGCAGTTGCAAACTGTTTAGAACAATGAACATTTTGAAATGTGTGGAATTTTAGAAATTGAGATATTAATATAGATTAGCTGTAGAAATTATTGAAGGTGCAGAATTTCATTGAAACCAGAAATCTCTGCAGGCGGTGGAAGAGCGGATGATAAAATAAGCTAACTTCATGGAACAGGCGACTTTACAAATATTGAGAGTGAGATATATCTGCAGATATCGAAATTAATTCAAATTGCACAATTGCTAGAAACTGACATTGTGATAGAGACAGAATGCAGGATTTCCTGACATTGAAGGATATGGAGATATGGAAGTTGTTGTGAATGTGGAGACCGTGCAAACTTCCTGAATCTAACCAATTGCTTCAAACTGAGAATTTGTTACGTACAGAGAACTAGGTTTGCTGACTGAGTGAAATTGATAAATTATAGGTTCAGATGAATGAGGAATAGCTGGCAATGAGGAGATAGTAAGAAGTTGTTACAAATATTTAGATAGGAAATGGACATTAATAGAGATACGAGATTAATTAACTGGATCATCTTGAACATTGAGAGAAGATACAAAAAGCAAAATTCATGATAATTGGAGATTTTGCGAATATGGGAACAAAGAAATATCTGCAGTTAAGGAATATACAAGATGTTGATCAATCATTTGAAATTGGTATTTTGCAAGGTACAGAGAGCCAGCTTTTCAGAATTTGTGGGATATGGAGAAATTGAAGATACGATCAATATGGAAAAGCTGCAAGATTGCTAAGTAGTATATATTGCTGGGAAATGAGAATGTGACAGATACAGAGAACTAAATTTGCTGGTAAATATAGAACACCAGGAATTGAAGTTTGAGATGAATGGGGAATTGTTAGAAATGTGGATATGCTTAGAAATATAGATATTAATGCTGCTGGGCAGCTGAAATAGTAGTGATGGCCAAAATGATGGAAATTGAGAAACCTGTGCATTGGGAGAAAGAGCAGATGCTTCAATTAGCAAAATTCATGGAAATGGAAGATTCTCCTAAGCTGGGAAATAAGATCTATTTACAGACAGAGAAAATGCCAGAATTTGATCAATGCTGGAAATAGAGAGAAGCTGTAGATGTTTTGATTGATATTTATTGTAAGAAACTGAGCACTTGCTGGATAGCAATAAGCTGATTTGTTGAAAAAGAGAGAAATTGAGCAGTTGCAAACTGTTTAGAACAATGAACATTTTGAAATGTGTGGAATTTTAGAAATTGAGATATTAATATAGATTAGCTGTAGAAATTATTGAAGGTGCAGAATTTCATTGAAACCAGAAATCTCTGCAGGCGGTGGAAGAGCGGATGATAAAATAAGCTAACTTCATGGAACAGGCGACTTTACAAATATTGAGAGTGAGATATATCTGCAGATATCGAAATTAATTCAAATTGCACAATTGCTAGAAACTGACATTGTGATAGAGACAGAATGCAGGATTTCCTGACATTGAAGGATATGGAGATATGGAAGTTGTTGTGAATGTGGAGACCCTGCAAACTTCCTGAATCTAACCAATTGCTTCAAACTGAGAATTTGTTACGTACAGAGAACTAGGTTTGCTGACTGAGTGAAATTGATAAATTATAGGTTCAGATGAATGAGGAATAGCTGGCAATGAGGAGATAGTAAGAAGTTGTTACAAATATTTAGATAGGAAATGGACATTAATAGAGATACGAGATTAATTAACTGGATCATCTTGAACATTGAGAGAAGATACAAAAAGCAAAATTCATGATAATTGGAGATTTTGCGAATATGGGAACAAAGAAATATCTGCAGTTAAGGAATATACAAGATGTTGATCAATCATTTGAAATTGGTATTTTGCAAGGTACAGAGAGCCAGCTTTTCAGAATTTGTGGGATATGGAGAAATTGAAGATACGATCAATATGGAAAAGCTGCAAGATTGCTAAGTAGTATATATTGCTGGGAAATGAGAATGTGACAGATACAGAGAACTAAATTTGCTGGTAAATATAGAACACCAGGAATTGAAGTTTGAGATGAATGGGGAATTGTTAGAAATGTGGATATGCTTAGAAATATAGATATTAATGCTGCTGGGCAGCTGAAATAGTAGTGATGGCCAAAATGATGGAAATTGAGAAACCTGTGCATTGGGAGAAAGAGCAGATGCTTCAATTAGCAAAATTCATGGAAATGGAAGATTCTCCTAAGCTGGGAAATAAGATCTATTTACAGACAGAGAAAATGCCAGAATTTGATCAATGCTGGAAATAGAGAGAAGCTGTAGATGTTTTGATTGATATTTATTGTAAGAAACTGAGCACTTGCTGGATAGCAATAAGCTGATTTGTTGAAAAAGAGAGAAATTGAGCAGTTGCAAACTGTTTAGAACAATGAACATTTTGAAATGTGTGGAATTTTAGAAATTGAGATATTAATATAGATTAGCTGTAGAAATTATTGAAGGTGCAGAATTTCATTGAAACCAGAAATCTCTGCAGGCGGTGGAAGAGCGGATGATAAAATAAGCTAACTTCATGGAACAGGCGACTTTACAAATATTGAGAGTGAGATATATCTGCAGATATCGAAATTAATTCAAATTGCACAATTGCTAGAAACTGACATTGTGATAGAGACAGAATGCAGGATTTCCTGACATTGAAGGATATGGAGATATGGAAGTTGTTGTGAATGTGGAGACCGTGCAAACTTCCTGAATCTAACCAATTGCTTCAAACTGAGAATTTGTTACGTACAGAGAACTAGGTTTGCAGACTGAGTGAAATTGATAAATTATAGGTTCAGATGAATGAGGAATAGCTGGCAATGAGGAGATAGTAAGAAGTTGTTACAAATATTTAGATAGGAAATGGACATTAATAGAGATACTTTATTAATTAACTGGATCATCTTGAACATTGAGAGAAGATACAAAAAGCAAAATTCATGATAATTGGAGATTTTGCGAATATGGGAACAAAGAAATATCTGCAGTTAAGGAATATACAAGATGTTGATCAATCATTTGAAATTGGTATTTTGCAAGGTACAGAGAGCCAGCTTTTCAGAATTTGTGGGATATGGAGAAATTGAAGATACGATCAATATGGAAAAGCTGCAAGATTGCTAAGTAGTATATATTGCTGGGAAATGAGAATGTGACAGATACAGAGAACTAAATTTGCTGGTAAATATAGAACACCAGGAATTGAAGTTTGAGATGAATGGGGAATTGTTAGAAATGTGGATATGCTTAGAAATATAGATATTAATGCTGCTGGGCAGCTGAAATAGTAGTGATGGCCAAAATGATGGAAATTGAGAAACCTGTGCATTGGGAGAAAGAGCAGATGCTTCAATTAGCAAAATTCATGGAAATGGAAGATTCTCCTAAGCTGGGAAATAAGATCTATTTACAGACAGAGAAAATGCCAGAATTTGATCAATGCTGGAAATAGAGAGAAGCTGTAGATGTTTTGATTGATATTTATTGTAAGAAACTGAGCACTTGCTGGATAGCAATAAGCTGATTTGTTGAAAAAGAGAGAAATTGAGCAGTTGCAAACTGTTTAGAACAATGAACATTTTGAAATGTGTGGAATTTTAGAAATTGAGATATTAATATAGATTAGCTGTAGAAATTATTGAAGGTGCAGAATTTCATTGAAACCAGAAATCTCTGCAGGCGGTGGAAGAGCGGATGATAAAATAAGCTAACTTCATGGAACAGGCGACTTTACAAATATTGAGAGTGAGATATATCTGCAGATATCGAAATTAATTCAAATTGCACAATTGCTAGAAACTGACATTGTGATAGAGACAGAATGCAGGATTTCCTGACATTGAAGGATATGGAGATATGGAAGTTGTTGTGAATGTGGAGACCTGCAAACTTCCTGAATCTAACCAATTGCTTCAAACTGAGAATTTGTTACGTACAGAGAACTAGGTTTGCTGACTGAGTGAAATTGATAAATTATAGGTTCAGATGAATGAGGAGTAGCTGGAAATGAGGAGATAGTAAGAAGTTGTTACAAATATTTAGATAGGAAATGGACATTAATAGAGATAGCGAGATTAATTAAATGGATCATCTTGAACATTGAGAGAAGATACAAAAAGCAAAATTCATGATAATTGGAGATTTTGCTAAAATGGGAACAAAGAAATATCTGCAGTTAAGGAATATACAAGATGTTGATCAATCATTTGAATTTGGTATTTTGCAAGGTACAGAGAGCCAGCTTTTCAGAATTTGTAGGATATGGAGAAATTGAAGATGCGATCAATCTGGAAAAGCTGCACGATTGCTAAGTAGTATATATTGCTGGGAAATGAGAATGTGACAGATACAGAGAACTAAATTTGCTGGTAAATATAGAACACCAGGAATTGAAGTTTGAGATGAATGGGGAATTGTTAGAAATGTGGATATGCTTAGAAATATAGATATTAATGCTGCTGGGCAGCTGAAATAGTAGTGATGGCCAAAATGATGGAAATTGAGAAACCTGTGCATTGGGAGAAAGAGCAGATGCTTCAATTAGCAAAATTCATGGAAATGGAAGATTCTCCTAAGCTGGGAAATAAGATGTTTTTACAGACAGAGAAAATGCCAGAATTTGATCAATGCTGGAAATAGAGAGAAGCTGTAGATGTTTTGATTGATATTTATTGTAAGAAACTGAGCACTTGCTGGATAGCAATAAGCTGATTTGTTGAAAAAGAGAGAAATTGAGCAGTTGCAAACTGTTTAGAACAATGAACATTTTGAAATGTGTGGAATTTTAGAAATTGAGATATTAATATAGATTAGCTGTAGAAATTATTGAAGGTGCAGAATTTCATTGAAACCAGAAATCTCTGCAGGCGGTGGAAGAGCGGATGATAAAATAAGCTAACTTCATGGAACAGGCGACTTTACAAATATTGAGAGTGAGATATATCTGCAGATATCGAAATTAATTCAAATTGCACAATTGCTAGAAACTGACATTGTGATAGAGACAGAATGCAGGATTTCCTGACATTGAAGGATATGGAGATATGGAAGTTGTTGTGAATGTGGAGACCTGCAAACTTCCTGAATCTAACCAATTGCTTCAAACTGAGAATTTGTTACGTACAGAGAACTAGGTTTGCTGACTGAGTGAAATTGATAAATTATAGGTTCAGATGAATGAGGAATAGCTGGCAATGAGGAGATAGTAAGAAGTTGTTACAAATATTTAGATAGGAAATGGACATTAATAGAGATACGAGATTAATTAACTGGATCATCTTGAACATTGAGAGAAGATACAAAAAGCAAAATTCATGATAATTGGAGATTTTGCGAATATGGGAACAAAGAAATATCTGCAGTTAAGGAATATACAAGATGTTGATCAATCATTTGAAATTGGTATTTTGCAAGGTACAGAGAGCCAGCTTTTCAGAATTTGTGGGATATGGAGAAATTGAAGATACGATCAATATGGAAAAGCTGCAAGATTGCTAAGTAGTATATATTGCTGGGAAATGAGAATGTGACAGATACAGAGAACTAAATTTGCTGGTAAATATAGAACACCAGGAATTGAAGTTTGAGATGAATGGGGAATTGTTAGAAATGTGGATATGCTTAGAAATATAGATATTAATGCTGCTGGGCAGCTGAAATAGTAGTGATGGCCAAAATGATGGAAATTGAGAAACCTGTGCATTGGGAGAAAGAGCAGATGCTTCAATTAGCAAAATTCATGGAAATGGAAGATTCTCCTAAGCTGGGAAATAAGATCTATTTACAGACAGAGAAAATGCCAGAATTTGATCAATGCTGGAAATAGAGAGAAGCTGTAGATGTTTTGATTGATATTTATTGTAAGAAACTGAGCACTTGCTGGATAGCAATAAGCTGATTTGTTGAAAAAGAGAGAAATTGAGCAGTTGCAAACTGTTTAGAACAATGAACATTTTGAAATGTGTGGAATTTTAGAAATTGAGATATTAATATAGATTAGCTGTAGAAATTATTGAAGGTGCAGAATTTCATTGAAACCAGAAATCTCTGCAGGCGGTGGAAGAGCGGATGATAAAATAAGCTAACTTCATGGAACAGGCGACTTTACAAATATTGAGAGTGAGATATATCTGCAGATATCGAAATTAATTCAAATTGCACAATTGCTAGAAACTGACATTGTGATAGAGACAGAATGCAGGATTTCCTGACATTGAAGGATATGGAGATATGGAAGTTGTTGTGAATGTGGAGACCTGCAAACTTCCTGAATCTAACCAATTGCTTCAAACTGAGAATTTGTTACGTACAGAGAACTAGGTTTGCAGACTGAGTGAAATTGATAAATTATAGGTTCAGATGAATGAGGAATAGCTGGCAATGAGGAGATAGTAAGAAGTTGTTACAAATATTTAGATAGGAAATGGACATTAATAGAGATACTTTATTAATTAACTGGATCATCTTGAACATTGAGAGAAGATACAAAAAGCAAAATTCATGATAATTGGAGATTTTGCGAATATGGGAACAAAGAAATATCTGCAGTTAAGGAATATACAAGATGTTGATCAATCATTTGAAATTGGTATTTTGCAAGGTACAGAGAGCCAGCTTTTCAGAATTTGTGGGATATGGAGAAATTGAAGATACGATCAATATGGAAAAGCTGCAAGATTGCTAAGTAGTATATATTGCTGGGAAATGAGAATGTGACAGATACAGAGAACTAAATTTGCTGGTAAATATAAACACCAGGAATTGAAGTTTGAGATGAATGGGGAATTGTTAGAAATGTGGATATGCTTAGAAATATAGATATTAATGCTGCTGGGCAGCTGAAATAGTAGTGATGGCCAAAATGATGGAAATTGAGAAACCTGTGCATTGGGAGAAAGAGCAGATGCTTCAATTAGCAAAATTCATAGAAATGGAAGATTCTCCTAAGCTGGGAAATAAGATCTATTTACAGACAGAGAAAATGCCAGAATTTGATCAATGCTGGAAATAGAGAGAAGCTTTAGATGTTTTGATTGATATTTATTGTAAGAAACTGAGCACTTGCTGGATAGCAATAAGCTGATTTGTTGAAAAAGAGAGAAATTGAGCAGTTGCAAACTGTTTAGAACAATGAACATTTTGAAATGTGTGGAATTTTAGAAATTGAGATATTAATATAGATTAGCTGTAGAAATTATTGAAGGTGCAGAATTTCATTGAAACCAGAAATCTCTGCAGGCGGTGGAAGAGCGGATGATAAAATAAGCTAACTTCATGGAACAGGCGACTTTACAAATATTGAGAGTGAGATATATCTGCAGATATCGAAATTAATTCAAATTGCACAATTGCTAGAAACTGACATTGTGATAGAGACGGAATGCAGGATTTCCTGACATTGAAGGATATGGAGATATGGAAGTTGTTGTGAACTTCCTGAATCTAACCAATTGCTTCAAACTGTGAATTTGTTACGTACAGAGAACTAGGTTTGCAGACTGAGTGAAATTGATAAATTATAGGTTCAGATGAATGAGGAATAGCTGGCAATGAGGAGATAGTAAGAAGTTGTTACAAATATTTAGATAGGAAATGGACATTAATAGAGATACTTTATTAATTAACTGGATCATCTTGAACATTGAGAGAAGATACAAAAAGCAAAATTCATGATAATTGGAGATTTTGCGAATATGGGAACAAAGAAATATCTGCAGTTAAGGAATATACAAGATGTTGATCAATCATTTGAAATTGGTATTTTGCAAGGTACAGAGAGCCAGCTTTTCAGAATTTGTGGGATATGGAGAAATTGAAGATACGATCAATATGGAAAAGCTGCAAGATTGCTAAGTAGTATATATTGCTGGGAAATGAGAATATGACAGATACAGAGAACTAAATTTGCTGGTAAACCTAGAACACCAGGAATTGAAGTTTGAGATGAATGGGGAATTGTTAGAAATGTGGATATGCTTAGAAATATAGATATTAATGCTGCTGGGCAGCTGAAATAGTAGTGATGGCCAAAATGATGGAAATTGAGAAACCTGTGCATTGGGAGAAAGAGCAGATGCTTCAATTAGCAAAATTCATGGAAATGGAAGATTCTCCTAAGCTGGGAAATAAGATCTATTTACAGACAGAGAAAATGCCAGAATTTGATCAATGCTGGAAATAGAGAGAAGCTGTAGATGTTTTGATTGATATTTATTGTAAGAAACTGAGCACTTGCTGGATAGCAATAAGCTGATTTGTTGAAAAAGAGAGAAATTGAGCAGTTGCAAACTGTTTAGAACAATGAACATTTTGAAATGTGTGGAATTTTAGAAATTGAGATATTAATATAGATTAGCTGTAGAAATTATTGAAGGTGCAGAATTTCATTGAAACCAGAAATCTCTGCAGGCGGTGGAAGAGCGGATGATAAAATAAGCTAACTTCATGGAACAGGCGACTTTACAAATATTGAGAGTGAGATATATCTGCAGATATCGAAATTAATTCAAATTGCACAATTGCTAGAAACTGACATTGTGATAGAGACAGAATGCAGGATTTCCTGACATTGAAGGATATGGAGATATGGAAGTTGTTGTGAATGTGGAGACCGTGCAAACTTCCTGAATCTAACCAATTGCTTCAAACTGAGAATTTGTTACGTACAGAGAACTAGGTTTGCTGACTGAGTGAAATTGATAAATTATAGGTTCAGATGAATGAGGAATAGCTGGCAATGAGGAGATAGTAAGAAGTTGTTACAAATATTTAGATAGGAAATGGACATTAATAGAGATACGAGATTAATTAACTGGATCATCTTGAACATTGAGAGAAGATACAAAAAGCAAAATTCATGATAATTGGAGATTTTGCGAATATGGGAACAAAGAAATATCTGCAGTTAAGGAATATACAAGATGTTGATCAATCATTTGAAATTGGTATTTTGCAAGGTACAGAGAGCCAGCTTTTCAGAATTTGTGGGATATGGAGAAATTGAAGATACGATCAATATGGAAAAGCTGCAAGATTGCTAAGTAGTATATATTGCTGGGAAATGAGAATGTGACAGATACAGAGAACTAAATTTGCTGGTAAATATAAAACACCAGGAATTGAAGTTTGAGATGAATGGGGAATTGTTAGAAATGTGGATATGCTTAGAAATATAGATATTAATGCTGCTGGGCAGCTGAAATAGTAGTGATGGCCAAAATGATGGAAATTGAGAAACCTGTGCATTGGGAGAAAGAGCAGATGCTTCAATTAGCAAAATTCATGGAAATGGAAGATTCTCCTAAGCTGGGAAATAAGATCTATTTACAGACAGAGAAAATGCCAGAATTTGATCAATGCTGGAAATAGAGAGAAGCTGTAGATGTTTTGATTGATATTTATTGTAAGAAACTGAGCACTTGCTGGATAGCAATAAGCTGATTTGTTGAAAAAGAGAGAAATTGAGCAGTTGCAAACTGTTTAGAACAATGAACATTTTGAAATGTGTGGAATTTTAGAAATTGAGATATTAATATAGATTAGCTGTAGAAATTATTGAAGGTGCAGAATTTCATTGAAACCAGAAATCTCTGCAGGCGGTGGAAGAGCGGATGATAAAATAAGCTAACTTCATGGAACAGGCGACTTTACAAATATTGAGAGTGAGATATATCTGCAGATATCGAAATTAATTCAAATTGCACAATTGCTAGAAACTGACATTGTGATAGAGACAGAATGCAGGATTTCCTGACATTGAAGGATATGGAGATATGGAAGTTGTTGTGAATGTGGAGACCCTGCAAACTTCCTGAATCTAACCAATTGCTTCAAACTGAGAATTTGTTACGTACAGAGAACTAGGTTTGCTGACTGAGTGAAATTGATAAATTATAGGTTCAGATGAATGAGGAATAGCTGGCAATGAGGAGATAGTAAGAAGTTGTTACAAATATTTAGATAGGAAATGGACATTAATAGAGATACGAGATTAATTAACTGGATCATCTTGAACATTGAGAGAAGATACAAAAAGCAAAATTCATGATAATTGGAGATTTTGCGAATATGGGAACAAAGAAATATCTGCAGTTAAGGAATATACAAGATGTTGATCAATCATTTGAAATTGGTATTTTGCAAGGTACAGAGAGCCAGCTTTTCAGAATTTGTGGGATATGGAGAAATTGAAGATACGATCAATATGGAAAAGCTGCAAGATTGCTAAGTAGTATATATTGCTGGGAAATGAGAATGTGACAGATACAGAGAACTAAATTTGCTGGTAAATATAGAACACCAGGAATTGAAGTTTGAGATGAATGGGGAATTGTTAGAAATGTGGATATGCTTAGAAATATAGATATTAATGCTGCTGGGCAGCTGAAATAGTAGTGATGGCCAAAATGATGGAAATTGAGAAACCTGTGCATTGGGAGAAAGAGCAGATGCTTCAATTAGCAAAATTCATGGAAATGGAAGATTCTCCTAAGCTGGGAAATAAGATCTATTTACAGACAGAGAAAATGCCAGAATTTGATCAATGCTGGAAATAGAGAGAAGCTGTAGATGTTTTGATTGATATTTATTGTAAGAAACTGAGCACTTGCTGGATAGCAATAAGCTGATTTGTTGAAAAAGAGAGAAATTGAGCAGTTGCAAACTGTTTAGAACAATGAACATTTTGAAATGTGTGGAATTTTAGAAATTGAGATATTAATATAGATTAGCTGTAGAAATTATTGAAGGTGCAGAATTTCATTGAAACCAGAAATCTCTGCAGGCGGTGGAAGAGCGGATGATAAAATAAGCTAACTTCATGGAACAGGCGACTTTACAAATATTGAGAGTGAGATATATCTGCAGATATCGAAATTAATTCAAATTGCACAATTGCTAGAAACTGACATTGTGATAGAGACAGAATGCAGGATTTCCTGACATTGAAGGATATGGAGATATGGAAGTTGTTGTGAATGTGGAGACCTGCAAACTTCCTGAATCTAACCAATTGCTTCAAACTGAGAATTTGTTACGTACAGAGAACTAGGTTTGCAGACTGAGTGAAATTGATAAATTATAGGTTCAGATGAATGAGGAATAGCTGGCAATGAGGAGATAGTAAGAAGTTGTTACAAATATTTAGATAGGAAATGGACATTAATAGAGATACTTTATTAATTAACTGGATCATCTTGAACATTGAGAGAAGATACAAAAAGCAAAATTCATGATAATTGGAGATTTTGCGAATATGGGAACAAAGAAATATCTGCAGTTAAGGAATATACAAGATGTTGATCAATCATTTGAAATTGGTATTTTGCAAGGTACAGAGAGCCAGCTTTTCAGAATTTGTGGGATATGGAGAAATTGAAGATACGATCAATATGGAAAAGCTGCAAGATTGCTAAGTAGTATATATTGCTGGGAAATGAGAATGTGACAGATACAGAGAACTAAATTTGCTGGTAAATATAGAACACCAGGAATTGAAGTTTGAGATGAATGGGGAATTGTTAGAAATGTGGATATGCTTAGAAATATAGATATTAATGCTGCTGGGCAGCTGAAATAGTAGTGATGGCCAAAATGATGGAAATTGAGAAACCTGTGCATTGGGAGAAAGAGCAGATGCTTCAATTAGCAAAATTCATGGAAATGGAAGATTCTCCTAAGCTGGGAAATAAGATCTATTTACAGACAGAGAAAATGCCAGAATTTGATCAATGCTGGAAATAGAGAGAAGCTGTAGATGTTTTGATTGATATTTATTGTAAGAAACTGAGCACTTGCTGGATAGCAATAAGCTGATTTGTTGAAAAAGAGAGAAATTGAGCAGTTGCAAACTGTTTAGAACAATGAACATTTTGAAATGTGTGGAATTTTAGAAATTGAGATATTAATATAGATTAGCTGTAGAAATTATTGAAGGTGCAGAATTTCATTGAAACCAGAAATCTCTGCAGGCGGTGGAAGAGCGGATGATAAAATAAGCTAACTTCATGGAACAGGCGACTTTACAAATATTGAGAGTGAGATATATCTGCAGATATCGAAATTAATTCAAATTGCACAATTGCTAGAAACTGACATTGTGATAGAGACGGAATGCAGGATTTCCTGACATTGAAGGATATGGAGATATGGAAGTTGTTGTGAATGTGGAGACCCTGCAAACTTCCTGAATCTAACCAATTGCTTCAAACTGAGAATTTGTTACGTACAGAGAACTAGGTTTGCAGACTGAGTGAAATTGATAAATTATAGGTTCAGATGAATGAGGAATAATGGCAATGAGGAAATAGTAAGAAGTTGTTACAAATATTTAGATAGGAAATGGACATTAATAGAGATACTTTATTAATTAACTGGATCATCTTGAACATTGAGAGAAGATACAAAAAGCAAAATTCATGATAATTGGAGATTTTGCGAATATGGGAACAAAGAAATATCTGCAGTTAAGGAATATACAAGATGTTGATCAATCATTTGAAATTGGTATTTTGCAAGGTACAGAGAGCCAGCTTTTCAGAATTTGTGGGATATGGAGAAATTGAAGATACGATCAATATGGAAAAGCTGCAAGATTGCTAAGTAGTATATATTGCTGGGAAATGAGAATGTGACAGATACAGAGAACTAAATTTGCTGGTAAATATAAAACACCAGGAATTGAAGTTTGAGATGAATGGGGAATTGTTAGAAATGTGGATATGCTTAGAAATATAGATATTAATGCTGCTGGGCAGCTGAAATAGTAGTGATGGCCAAAATGATGGAAATTGAGAAACCTGTGCATTGGGAGAAAGAGCAGATGCTTCAATTAGCAATATTCATGGAAATGGAAGATTCTCCTAAGCTGGGAAATAAGATCTATTTACAGACAGAGAAAATGCCAGAATTTGATCAATGCTGGAAATAGAGAGAAGCTGTAGATGTTTTGATTGATATTCATTATAAGAAACTGAGCACTTGCTGGATAGCAATAAGCTGATTTGTTGAAAAAGAGAGAAATTGAGCAGTTGCAAACTGTTTAGAACAATGAACATTTTGAAATGTGTGGAATTTTAGAAATTGAGATATTAATATAGATTAGCTGTAGAAATTATTGAAGGTGCAGAATTTCATTGAAACCAGAAATCTCTGCAGGCGGTGGAAGAGCGGATGATAAAATAAGCTAACTTCATGGAACAGGCGACTTTACAAATATTGAGAGTGAGATATATCTGCAGATATCGAAATTAATTCAAATTGCACAATTGCTAGAAACTGACATTGTGATAGAGACAGAATGCAGGATTTCCTGACATTGAAGGATATGGAGATATGGAAGTTGTTGTGAATGTGGAGACCCTGCAAACTTCCTGAATCTAACCAATTGCTTCAAACTGAGAATTTGTTACGTACAGAGAACTAGGTTTGCTGACTGAGTGAAATTGATAAATTATAGGTTCAGATGAATGAGGAATAGCTGGCAATGAGGAGATAGTAAGAAGTTGTTACAAATATTTAGATAGGAAATGGACATTAATAGAGATACGAGATTAATTAACTGGATCATCTTGAACATTGAGAGAAGATACAAAAAGCAAAATTCATGATAATTGGAGATTTTGCGAATATGGGAACAAAGAAATATCTGCAGTTAAAGAATATACAAGATGTTGATCAATCATTTGAAATTGGTATTTTGCAAGGTACAGAGAGCCAGCTTTTCAGAATTTGTGGGATATGGAGAAATTGAAGATACGATCAATATGGAAAAGCTGCAAGATTGCTAAGTAGTATATATTGCTGGGAAATGAGAATGTGACAGATACAGAGAACTAAATTTGCTGGTAAATATAGAACACCAGGAATTGAAGTTTGAGATGAATGGGGAATTGTTAGAAATGTGGATATGCTTAGAAATATAGATATTAATGCTGCTGGGCAGCTGAAATAGTAGTGATGGCCAAAATGATGGAAATTGAGAAACCTGTGCATTGGGAGAAAGAGCAGATGCTTCAATTAGCAAAATTCATGGAAATGGAAGATTCTCCTAAGCTGGGAAATAAGATCTATTTACAGACAGAGAAAATGCCAGAATTTGATCAATGCTGGAAATAGAGAGAAGCTGTAGATGTTTTGATTGATATTTATTGTAAGAAACTGAGCACTTGCTGGATAGCAATAAGCTGATTTGTTGAAAAAGAGAGAAATTGAGCAGTTGCAAACTGTTTAGAACAATGAACATTTTGAAATGTGTGGAATTTTAGAAATTGAGATATTAATATAGATTAGCTGTAGAAATTATTGAAGGTGCAGAATTTCATTGAAACCAGAAATCTCTGCAGGCGGTGGAAGAGCGGATGATAAAATAAGCTAACTTCATGGAACAGCCGACTTTACAAATATTGAGAGTGAGATATATCTGCAGATATCGAAATTAATTCAAATTGCACAATTGCTAGAAACTGACATTGTGATAGAGACAGAATGCAGGATTTCCTGACATTGAAGGATATGGAGATATGGAAGTTGTTGTGAATGTGGAGACCTGCAAACTTCCTGAATCTAACCAATTGCTTCAAACTGAGAATTTGTTACGTACAGAGAACTAGGTTTGCAGACTGAGTGAAATTGATAAATTATAGGTTCAGATGAATGAGGAATAGCTGGCAATGAGGAGATAGTAAGAAGTTGTTACAAATATTTAGATAGGAAATGGACATTAATAGAGATACGAGATTAATTAACTGGATCATCTTGAACATTGAGAGAAGATACAAAAAGCAAAATTCATGATAATTGGAGATTTTGCGAATATGGGAACAAAGAAATATCTGCAGTTAAGGAATATACAAGATGTTGATCAATCATTTGAAATTGGTATTTTGCAAGGTACAGAGAGCCAGCTTTTCAGAATTTGTGGGATATGGAGAAATTGAAGATACGATCAATATGGAAAAGCTGCAAGATTGCTAAGTAGTATATATTGCTGGGAAATGAGAATGTGACAGATACAGAGAACTAAATTTGCTGGTAAATATAAAACACCAGGAATTGAAGTTTGAGATGAATGGGGAATTGTTAGAAATGTGGATATGCTTAGAAATATAGATATTAATGCTGCTGGGCAGCTGAAATAGTAGTGATGGCCAAAATGATGGAAATTGAGAAACCTGTGCATTGGGAGAAAGAGCAGATGCTTCAATTAGCAAAATTCATGGAAATGGAAGATTCTCCTAAGCTGGGAAATAAGATCTATTTACAGACAGAGAAAATGCCAGAATTTGATCAATGCTGGAAATAGAGAGAAGCTGTAGATGTTTTGATTGATATTTATTGTAAGAAACTGAGCACTTGCTGGATAGCAATAAGCTGATTTGTTGAAAAAGAGAGAAATTGAGCAGTTGCAAACTGTTTAGAACAATGAACATTTTGAAATGTGTGGAATTTTAGAAATTGAGATATTAATATAGATTAGCTGTAGAAATTATTGAAGGTGCAGAATTTCATTGAAACCAGAAATCTCTGCAGGCGGTGGAAGAGCGGATGATAAAATAAGCTAACTTCATGGAACAGGCGACTTTACAAATATTGAGAGTGAGATATATCTGCAGATATCGAAATTAATTCAAATTGCACAATTGCTAGAAACTGACATTGTGATAGAGACAGAATGCAGGATTTCCTGACATTGAAGGATATGGAGATATGGAAGTTGTTGTGAATGTGGAGACCCTGCAAACTTCCTGAATCTAACCAATTGCTTCAAACTGAGAATTTGTTACGTACAGAGAACTAGGTTTGCAGACTGAGTGAAATTGATAAATTATAGGTTCAGATGAATGAGGAATAATGGCAATGAGGAAATAGTAAGAAGTTGTTACAAATATTTAGATAGGAAATGGACATTAATAGAGATACTTTATTAATTAACTGGATCATCTTGAACATTGAGAGAAGATACAAAAAGCAAAATTCATGATAATTGGAGATTTTGCGAATATGGGAACAAAGAAATATCTGCAGTTAAGGAATATACAAGATGTTGATCAATCATTTGAAATTGGTATTTTGCAAGGTACAGAGAGCCAGCTTTTCAGAATTTGTGGGATATGGAGAAATTGAAGATACGATCAATATGGAAAAGCTGCAAGATTGCTAAGTAGTATATATTGCTGGGAACTGAGAATGTGACAGATACAGAGAACTAAATTTGCTGGTAAACATAGAACACCAGGAATTGAAGTTTGAGATGAATGGGGAATTGTTAGAAATGTGGATATGCTTAGAAATATAGATATTAATGCTGCTGGGCAGCTGAAATAGTAGTGATGGCCAAAATGATGGAAATTGAGAAACCTGTGCATTGGGAGAAAGAGCAGATGCTTCAATTAGCAAAATTCATGGAAATGGAAGATTCTCCTAAGCTGGGAAATAAGATCTATTTACAGACAGAGAAAATGCCAGAATTTGATCAATGCTGGAAATAGAGAGAAGCTGTAGATGTTTTGATTGATATTTATTGTAAGAAACTGAGCACTTGCTGGATAGCAATAAGCTGATTTGTAGAAAAAGAGAGAAATTGAGCAGTTGCAAACTGTTTAGAACAATGAACATTTTGAAATGTGTGGAATTTTAGAAATTGAGATATTAATATAGATTAGCTGTAGAAATTATTGAAGGTGCAGAATTTCATTGAAACCAGAAATCTCTGCAGGCGGTGGAAGAGCGGATGATAAAATAAGCTAACTTCATGGAACAGGCGACTTTACAAATATTGAGAGTGAGATATATCTGCAGATATCGAAATTAATTCAAATTGCACAATTGCTAGAAACTGACATTGTGATAGAGACAGAATGCAGGATTTCCTGACATTGAAGGATATGGAGATATGGAAGTTGTTGTGAATGTGGAGACCCTGCAAACTTCCTGAATCTAACCAATTGCTTCAAACTGAGAATTTGTTACGTACAGAGAACTAGGTTTGCTGACTGAGTGAAATTGATAAATTATAGGTTCAGATGAATGAGGAATAGCTGGCAATGAGGAGATAGTAAGAAGTTGTTACAAATATTTAGATAGGAAATGGACATTAATAGAGATACTTTATTAATTAACTGGATCATCTTGAACATTGAGAGAAGATACAAAAAGCAAAATTCATGATAATTGGAGATTTTGCGAATATGGGAACAAAGAAATATCTGCAGTTAAGGAATATACAAGATGTTGATCAATCATTTGAAATTGGTATTTTGCAAGGTACAGAGAGCCAGCTTTTCAGAATTTGTGGGATATGGAGAAATTGAAGATACGATCAATATGGAAAAGCTGCAAGATTGCTAAGTAGTATATATTGCTGGGAAATGAGAATGTGACAGATACAGAGAACTAAATTTGCTGGTAAATATAGAACACCAGGAATTGAAGTTTGAGATGAATGGGGAATTGTTAGAAATGTGGATATGCTTAGAAATATAGATATTAATGCTGCTGGGCAGCTGAAATAGTAGTGATGGCCAAAATGATGGAAATTGAGAAACCTGTGCATTGGGAGAAAGAGCAGATGCTTCAATTAGCAAAATTCATGGAAATGGAAGATTCTCCTAAGCTGGGAAATAAGATCTATTTACAGACAGAGAAAATGCCAGAATTTGATCAATGCTGGAAATAGAGAGAAGCTGTAGATGTTTTGATTGATATTTATTGTAAGAAACTGAGCACTTGCTGGATAGCAATAAGCTGATTTGTTGAAAAAGAGAGAAATTGAGCAGTTGCAAACTGTTTAGAACAATGAACATTTTGAAATGTGTGGAATTTTAGAAATTGAGATATTAATATAGATTAGCTGTAGAAATTATTGAAGGTGCAGAATTTCATTGAAACCAGAAATCTCTGCAGGCGGTGGAAGAGCGGATGATAAAATAAGCTAACTTCATGGAACAGGCGACTTTACAAATATTGAGAGTGAGATATATCTGCAGATATCGAAATTAATTCAAATTGCACAATTGCTAGAAACTGACATTGTGATAGAGACGGAATGCAGGATTTCCTGACATTGAAGGATATGGAGATATGGAAGTTGTTGTGAATGTGGAGACATTCAAACTTCCTGAATCTAACCAATTGCTTCAAACTGAGAATTTGTTACGTACAGAGAACTAGGTTTGCAGACTGAGTGAAATTGATAAATTATAGGTTCAGATGAATGAGGAATAGCTGGCAATGAGGAGATAGTAAGAAGTTGTTACAAATATTTAGATAGGAAATGGACATTAATAGAGATACTAGATTAATTAACTGGATCATCTTGAACATTGAGAGAAGATACAAAAAGCAAAATTCATGATAATTGGAGATTTTGCGAATATGGGAACAAAGAAATATCTGCAGTTAAGGAATATACAAGATGTTGATCAATCATTTGAAATTGGTATTTTGCAAGGTACAGAGAGCCAGCTTTTCAGAATTTGTGGGATATGGAGAAATTGAAGATACGATCAATATGGAAAAGCTGCAAGATTGCTAAGTAGTATATATTGCTGGGAAATGAGAATGTGACAGATACAGAGAACTAAATTTGCTGGTAAATATAGAACACCAGGAATTGAAGTTTGAGATGAATGGGGAATTGTTAGAAATGTGGATATGCTTAGAAATATAGATATTAATGCTGCTGGGCAGCTGAAATAGTAGTGATGGCCAAAATGATGGAAATTGAGAAACCTGTGCATTGGGAGAAAGAGCAGATGCTTCAATTAGCAAAATTCATGGAAATGGAAGATTCTCCTAAGCTGGGAAATAAGATCTATTTACAGACAGAGAAAATGCCAGAATTTGATCAATGCTGGAAATAGAGAGAAGCTGTAGATGTTTTGATTGATATTTATTGTAAGAAACTGAGCACTTGCTGGATAGCAATAAGCTGATTTGTTGAAAAAGAGAGAAATTGAGCAGTTGCAAACTGTTTAGAACAATGAACATTTTGAAATGTGTGGAATTTTAGAAATTGAGATATTAATATAGATTAGCTGTAGAAATTATTGAAGGTGCAGAATTTCATTGAAACCAGAAATCTCTGCAGGCGGTGGAAGAGCGGATGATAAAATAAGCTAACTTCATGGAACAGGCGACTTTACAAATATTGAGAGTGAGATATATCTGCAGATATCGAAATTAATTCAAATTGCACAATTGCTAGAAACTGACATTGTGATAGAGACAGAATGCAGGATTTCCTGACATTGAAGGATATGGAGATATGGAAGTTGTTGTGAATGTGGAGACCCTGCAAACTTCCTGAATCTAACCAATTGCTTCAAACTGAGAATTTGTTACGTACAGAGAACTAGGTTTGCTGACTGAGTGAAATTGATAAATTATAGGTTCAGATGAATGAGGAATAGCTGGCAATGAGGAGATAGTAAGAAGTTGTTACAAATATTTAGATAGGAAATGGACATTAATAGAGATACGAGATTAATTAACTGGATCATCTTGAACATTGAGAGAAGATACAAAAAGCAAAATTCATGATAATTGGAGATTTTGCGAATATGGGAACAAAGAAATATCTGCAGTTAAGGAATATACAAGATGTTGATCAATCATTTGAAATTGGTATTTTGCAAGGTACAGAGAGCCAGCTTTTCAGAATTTGTGGGATATGGAGAAATTGAAGATACGATCAATATGGAAAAGCTGCAAGATTGCTAAGTAGTATATATTGCTGGGAAATGAGAATGTGACAGATACAGAGAACTAAATTTGCTGGTAAATATAGAACACCAGGAATTGAAGTTTGAGATGAATGGGGAATTGTTAGAAATGTGGATATGCTTAGAAATATAGATATTAATGCTGCTGGGCAGCTGAAATAGTAGTGATGGCCAAAATGATGGAAATTGAGAAACCTGTGCATTGGGAGAAAGAGCAGATGCTTCAATTAGCAAAATTCATGGAAATGGAAGATTCTCCTAAGCTGGGAAATAAGATCTATTTACAGACAGAGAAAATGCCAGAATTTGATCAATGCTGGAAATAGAGAGAAGCTGTAGATGTTTTGATTGATATTTATTGTAAGAAACTGAGCACTTGCTGGATAGCAATAAGCTGATTTGTTGAAAAAGAGAGAAATTGAGCAGTTGCAAACTGTTTAGAACAATGAACATTTTGAAATGTGTGGAATTTTAGAAATTGAGATATTAATATAGATTAGCTGTAGAAATTATTGAAGGTGCAGAATTTCATTGAAACCAGAAATCTCTGCAGGCGGTGGAAGAGCGGATGATAAAATAAGCTAACTTCATGGAACAGGCGACTTTACAAATATTGAGAGTGAGATATATCTGCAGATATCGAAATTAATTCAAATTGCACAATTGCTAGAAACTGACATTGTGATAGAGACAGAATGCAGGATTTCCTGACATTGAAGGATATGGAGATATGGAAGTTGTTGTGAATGTGGAGACCTGCAAACTTCCTGAATCTAACCAATTGCTTCAAACTGAGAATTTGTTACGTACAGAGAACTAGGTTTGCTGACTGAGTGAAATTGATAAATTATAGGTTCAGATGAATGAGGAATAGCTGGCAATGAGGAGATAGTAAGAAGTTGTTACAAATATTTAGATAGGAAATGGACATTAATAGAGATACGAGATTAATTAACTGGATCATCTTGAACATTGAGAGAAGATACAAAAAGCAAAATTCATGATAATTGGAGATTTTGCGAATATGGGAACAAAGAAATATCTGCAGTTAAGGAATATACAAGATGTTGATCAATCATTTGAAATTGGTATTTTGCAAGGTACAGAGAGCCAGCTTTTCAGAATTTGTGGGATATGGAGAAATTGAAGATACGATCAATATGGAAAAGCTGCAAGATTGCTAAGTAGTATATATTGCTGGGAAATGAGAATGTGACAGATACAGAGAACTAAATTTGCTGGTAAATATAGAACACCAGGAATTGAAGTTTGAGATGAATGGGGAATTGTTAGAAATGTGGATATGCTTAGAAATATAGATATTAATGCTGCTGGGCAGCTGAAATAGTAGTGATGGCCAAAATGATGGAAATTGAGAAACCTGTGCATTGGGAGAAAGAGCAGATGCTTCAATTAGCAAAATTCATGGAAATGGAAGATTCTCCTAAGCTGGGAAATAAGATCTATTTACAGACAGAGAAAATGCCAGAATTTGATCAATGCTGGAAATAGAGAGAAGCTGTAGATGTTTTGATTGATATTTATTGTAAGAAACTGAGCACTTGCTGGATAGCAATAAGCTGATTTGTTGAAAAAGAGAGAAATTGAGCAGTTGCAAACTGTTTAGAACAATGAACATTTTGAAATGTGTGGAATTTTAGAAATTGAGATATTAATATAGATTAGCTGTAGAAATTATTGAAGGTGCAGAATTTCATTGAAACCAGAAATCTCTGCAGGCGGTGGAAGAGCGGATGATAAAATAAGCTAACTTCATGGAACAGGCGACTTTACAAATATTGAGAGTGAGATATATCTGCAGATATCGAAATTAATTCAAATTGCACAATTGCTAGAAACTGACATTGTGATAGAGACAGGAATGCAGGATTTCCTGACATTGAAGGATATGGAGATATGGAAGTTGTTGTGAATGTGGAGACCTGCAAACTTCCTGAATCTAACCAATTGCTTCAAACTGAGAATTTGTTACGTACAGAGAACTAGGTTTGCTGACTGAGTGAAATTGATAAATTATAGGTTCAGATGAATGAGGAATAGCTGGCAATGAGGAGATAGTAAGAAGTTGTTACAAATATTTAGATAGGAAATGGACATTAATAGAGATACGAGATTAATTAACTGGATCATCTTGAACATTGAGAGAAGATACAAAAAGCAAAATTCATGATAATTGGAGATTTTGCGAATATGGGAACAAAGAAATATCTGCAGTTAAGGAATATACAAGATGTTGATCAATCATTTGAAATTGGTATTTTGCAAGGTACAGAGAGCCAGCTTTTCAGAATTTGTGGGATATGGAGAAATTGAAGATACGATCAATATGGAAAAGCTGCAAGATTGCTAAGTAGTATATATTGCTGGGAAATGAGAATGTGACAGATACAGAGAACTAAATTTGCTGGTAAATATAGAACACCAGGAATTGAAGTTTGAGATGAATGGGGAATTGTTAGAAATGTGGATATGCTTAGAAATATAGATATTAATGCTGCTGGGCAGCTGAAATAGTAGTGATGGCCAAAATGATGGAAATTGAGAAACCTGTGCATTGGGAGAAAGAGCAGATGCTTCAATTAGCAAAATTCATGGAAATGGAAGATTCTCCTAAGCTGGGAAATAAGATCTATTTACAGACAGAGAAAATGCCAGAATTTGATCAATGCTGGAAATAGAGAGAAGCTGTAGATGTTTTGATTGATATTTATTGTAAGAAACTGAGCACTTGCTGGATAGCAATAAGCTGATTTGTTGAAAAAGAGAGAAATTGAGCAGTTGCAAACTGTTTAGAACAATGAACATTTTGAAATGTGTGGAATTTTAGAAATTGAGATATTAATATAGATTAGCTGTAGAAATTATTGAAGGTGCAGAATTTCATTGAAACCAGAAATCTCTGCAGGCGGTGGAAGAGCGGATGATAAAATAAGCTAACTTCATGGAACAGGCGACTTTACAAATATTGAGAGTGAGATATATCTGCAGATATCGAAATTAATTCAAATTGCACAATTGCTAGAAACTGACATTGTGATAGAGACAGAATGCAGGATTTCCTGACATTGAAGGATATGGAGATATGGAAGTTGTTGTGAATGTGGAGACCTGCAAACTTCCTGAATCTAACCAATTGCTTCAAACTGAGAATTTGTTACGTACAGAGAACTAGGTTTGCTGACTGAGTGAAATTGATAAATTATAGGTTCAGATGAATGAGGAATAGCTGGCAATGAGGAGATAGTAAGAAGTTGTTACAAATATTTAGATAGGAAATGGACATTAATAGAGATACGAGATTAATTAACTGGATCATCTTGAACATTGAGAGAAGATACAAAAAGCAAAATTCATGATAATTGGAGATTTTGCGAATATGGGAACAAAGAAATATCTGCAGTTAAGGAATATACAAGATGTTGATCAATCATTTGAAATTGGTATTTTGCAAGGTACAGAGAGCCAGCTTTTCAGAATTTGTGGGATATGGAGAAATTGAAGATACGATCAATATGGAAAAGCTGCAAGATTGCTAAGTAGTATATATTGCTGGGAAATGAGAATGTGACAGATACAGAGAACTAAATTTGCTGGTAAATATAGAACACCAGGAATTGAAGTTTGAGATGAATGGGGAATTGTTAGAAATGTGGATATGCTTAGAAATATAGATATTAATGCTGCTGGGCAGCTGAAATAGTAGTGATGGCCAAAATGATGGAAATTGAGAAACCTGTGCATTGGGAGAAAGAGCAGATGCTTCAATTAGCAAAATTCATGGAAATGGAAGATTCTCCTAAGCTGGGAAATAAGATCTATTTACAGACAGAGAAAATGCCAGAATTTGATCAATGCTGGAAATAGAGAGAAGCTGTAGATGTTTTGATTGATATTTATTGTAAGAAACTGAGCACTTGCTGGATAGCAATAAGCTGATTTGTTGAAAAAGAGAGAAATTGAGCAGTTGCAAACTGTTTAGAACAATGAACATTTTGAAATGTGTGGAATTTTAGAAATTGAGATATTAATATAGATTAGCTGTAGAAATTATTGAAGGTGCAGAATTTCATTGAAACCAGAAATCTCTGCAGGCGGTGGAAGAGCGGATGATAAAATAAGCTAACTTCATGGAACAGGCGACTTTACAAATATTGAGAGTGAGATATATCTGCAGATATCGAAATTAATTCAAATTGCACAATTGCTAGAAACTGACATTGTGATAGAGACAGAATGCAGGATTTCCTGACATTGAAGGATATGGAGATATGGAAGTTGTTGTGAATGTGGAGACCCTGCAAACTTCCTGAATCTAACCAATTGCTTCAAACTGAGAATTTGTTACGTACAGAGAACTAGGTTTGCTGACTGAGTGAAATTGATAAATTATAGGTTCAGATGAATGAGGAATAGCTGGCAATGAGGAGATAGTAAGAAGTTGTTACAAATATTTAGATAGGAAATGGACATTAATAGAGATACGAGATTAATTAACTGGATCATCTTGAACATTGAGAGAAGATACAAAAAGCAAAATTCATGATAATTGGAGATTTTGCGAATATGGGAACAAAGAAATATCTGCAGTTAAGGAATATACAAGATGTTGATCAATCATTTGAAATTGGTATTTTGCAAGGTACAGAGAGCCAGCTTTTCAGAATTTGTGGGATATGGAGAAATTGAAGATACGATCAATATGGAAAAGCTGCAAGATTGCTAAGTAGTATATATTGCTGGGAAATGAGAATGTGACAGATACAGAGAACTAAATTTGCTGGTAAATATAGAACACCAGGAATTGAAGTTTGAGATGAATGGGGAATTGTTAGAAATGTGGATATGCTTAGAAATATAGATATTAATGCTGCTGGGCAGCTGAAATAGTAGTGATGGCCAAAATGATGGAAATTGAGAAACCTGTGCATTGGGAGAAAGAGCAGATGCTTCAATTAGCAAAATTCATGGAAATGGAAGATTCTCCTAAGCTGGGAAATAAGATGTATTTACAGACAGAGAAAATGCCAGAATTTGATCAATGCTTCAAATAGAGAGAAGCTGTAGATGTTTTGATTGATATTTATTGTAAGAAACTGTGCACTTGCTGGATAGCAATAAGCTGATTTGTTGAAAAAGAGAGAAATTGAGCAGTTGCAAACTGTTTAGAACAATGAACATTTTGAAATGTGTGGAATTTTAGAAATTGAGATATTAATATAGATTAGCTGTAGAAATGATTGAAGGTGCAGAATTTCATTGAAACCAGAAATCTCTGCAGGAGGTGGAAGAGCGGATGATAAAATAAGCTAACTTCATGGAACAGGCGACTTTACAAATATTGTGAGTGAGATATATCTGCAGATATCGAAATTAATTCAAATTGCACAATTGCTAGAAACTGACATTGTGATGGAGACGGAATGCAGGATTTCCTGACATTGAAGGATATGGAGATATGGAAGTTGTTGTGAATATGGAAACCGTGCAAATTTCCTGAATCCAACCAATTGCTTCAAACTGAGAATTTGTTACGTACGGAGAACTAGGTTTGCTGACTGAGTGAAATTGATAAATTATAGGTTCAGATGAATGAGGAATAGCTGGCAATGAGGAGATAGTAAGAAGTTGTTACAAATATTTAGATAGGAAATGGACATTAATAGAGATACGAGATTAATTAAGTGGATCATCTTGAACATTGAGAGAAGGTACAAAAAGCAAAATTCATGATAATTGGAGATTTTGCGAATATGGGAACAAAGAAATATCTGCAGTTAAGGAATATACAAGATGTTGATCAATCATTTGAAATTGGTATTTTGCAAGGTACAGAGAGCCAGCTTTTCAGAATTTGTAGGATATGGAGAAATTGAAGATACGATCAATATGGAAAAGCTGCAAGATTGCTAAGTAGTATATATTGCTGGGAAATGAGAATGTGACAGATACAGAGAACTAAATTTGCTGGTAAATATAGAACACCAGGAATTGAAGTTTGAGATGAATGGGGAATTGTTAGAAATGTGGATATGCTTAGAAATATAGATATTAATGTTGCTGCGCAGCTGAAATAGTAGTGATGGCCAAAATGATGGAAATTGAGAAACCTGTGCATTGGGAGAAAGAGCAGATGCTTCAATTTGCAAAATTCATGGAAATGGAAGATTCTCCTAAGCTTGGAAATAAGATGCATTTACAAACAGAGAAAATGCCAGAATTTGATCAATGCTGGAAATAGAGAGAAGCTGTAGATGTTTTGATTGATATTTATTGTAAGAAACTGAGCACTTGCTGGATAGCAATAAGCTGATTTGTTGAAAAAGAGAGAAATTGAGCAGTTGCAAACTGTTTAGAACAATGAACATTTTGAAATGTGTGGAATTTTAGAAATTGAGATATTAATATAGATTAGCTGTAGAAATTATTGAAGGTGCAGAATTTCATTGAAACCAGAAATCTCTGCAGGCGGTGGAAGAGCGGATGATAAAATAAGCTAACTTCATGGAACAGGCGACTTTACAAATATTGAGAGTGAGATATATCTGCAGATATCGAAATTAATTCAAATTGCACAATTGCTAGAAACTGACATTGTGATAGAGACAGAATGCAGGATTTCCTGACATTGAAGGATATGGAGATATGGAAGTTGTTGTGAATGTGGAGACCCTGCAAACTTCCTGAATCTAACCAATTGCTTCAAACTGAGAATTTGTTACGTACAGAGAACTAGGTTTGCTGACTGAGTGAAATTGATAAATTATAGGTTCAGATGAATGAGGAATAGCTGGCAATGAGGAGATAGTAAGAAGTTGTTACAAATATTTAGATAGGAAATGGACATTAATAGAGATACGAGATTAATTAACTGGATCATCTTGAACATTGAGAGAAGATACAAAAAGCAAAATTCATGATAATTGGAGATTTTGCGAATATGGGAACAAAGAAATATCTGCAGTTAAGGAATATACAAGATGTTGATCAATCATTTGAAATTGGTATTTTGCAAGGTACAGAGAGCCAGCTTTTCAGAATTTGTGGGATATGGAGAAATTGAAGATACGATCAATATGGAAAAGCTGCAAGATTGCTAAGTAGTATATATTGCTGGGAAATGAGAATGTGACAGATACAGAGAACTAAATTTGCTGGTAAATATAGAACACCAGGAATTGAAGTTTGAGATGAATGGGGAATTGTTAGAAATGTGGATATGCTTAGAAATATAGATATTAATGCTGCTGGGCAGCTGAAATAGTAGTGATGGCCAAAATGATGGAAATTGAGAAACCTGTGCATTGGGAGAAAGAGCAGATGCTTCAATTAGCAAAATTCATGGAAATGGAAGATTCTCCTAAGCTGGGAAATAAGATCTATTTACAGACAGAGAAAATGCCAGAATTTGATCAATGCTGGAAATAGAGAGAAGCTGTAGATGTTTTGATTGATATTTATTGTAAGAAACTGAGCACTTGCTGGATAGCAATAAGCTGATTTGTTGAAAAAGAGAGAAATTGAGCAGTTGCAAACTGTTTAGAACAATGAACATTTTGAAATGTGTGGAATTTTAGAAATTGAGATATTAATATAGATTAGCTGTAGAAATTATTGAAGGTGCAGAATTTCATTGAAACCAGAAATCTCTGCAGGCGGTGGAAGAGCGGATGATAAAATAAGCTAACTTCATGGAACAGGCGACTTTACAAATATTGAGAGTGAGATATATCTGCAGATATCGAAATTAATTCAAATTGCACAATTGCTAGAAACTGACATTGTGATAGAGACAGAATGCAGGATTTCCTGACATTGAAGGATATGGAGATATGGAAGTTGTTGTGAATGTGGAGACCCTGCAAACTTCCTGAATCTAACCAATTGCTTCAAACTGAGAATTTGTTACGTACAGAGAACTAGGTTTGCTGACTGAGTGAAATTGATAAATTATAGGTTCAGATGAATGAGGAATAGCTGGCAATGAGGAGATAGTAAGAAGTTGTTACAAATATTTAGATAGGAAATGGACATTAATAGAGATACGAGATTAATTAACTGGATCATCTTGAACATTGAGAGAAGATACAAAAAGCAAAATTCATGATAATTGGAGATTTTGCGAATATGGGAACAAAGAAATATCTGCAGTTAAGGAATATACAAGATGTTGATCAATCATTTGAAATTGGTATTTTGCAAGGTACAGAGAGCCAGCTTTTCAGAATTTGTGGGATATGGAGAAATTGAAGATACGATCAATATGGAAAAGCTGCAAGATTGCTAAGTAGTATATATTGCTGGGAAATGAGAATGTGACAGATACAGAGAACTAAATTTGCTGGTAAATATAGAACACCAGGAATTGAAGTTTGAGATGAATGGGGAATTGTTAGAAATGTGGATATGCTTAGAAATATAGATATTAATGCTGCTGGGCAGCTGAAATAGTAGTGATGGCCAAAATGATGGAAATTGAGAAACCTGTGCATTGGGAGAAAGAGCAGATGCTTCAATTAGCAAAATTCATGGAAATGGAAGATTCTCCTAAGCTGGGAAATAAGATCTATTTACAGACAGAGAAAATGCCAGAATTTGATCAATGCTGGAAATAGAGAGAAGCTGTAGATGTTTTGATTGATATTTATTGTAAGAAACTGAGCACTTGCTGGATAGCAATAAGCTGATTTGTTGAAAAAGAGAGAAATTGAGCAGTTGCAAACTGTTTAGAACAATGAACATTTTGAAATGTGTGGAATTTTAGAAATTGAGATATTAATATAGATTAGCTGTAGAAATTATTGAAGGTGCAGAATTTCATTGAAACCAGAAATCTCTGCAGGCGGTGGAAGAGCGGATGATAAAATAAGCTAACTTCATGGAACAGGCGACTTTACAAATATTGAGAGTGAGATATATCTGCAGATATCGAAATTAATTCAAATTGCACAATTGCTAGAAACTGACATTGTGATAGAGACAGAATGCAGGATTTCCTGACATTGAAGGATATGGAGATATGGAAGTTGTTGTGAATGTGGAGACCCTGCAAACTTCCTGAATCTAACCAATTGCTTCAAACTGAGAATTTGTTACGTACAGAGAACTAGGTTTGCTGACTGAGTGAAATTGATAAATTATAGGTTCAGATGAATGAGGAATAGCTGGCAATGAGGAGATAGTAAGAAGTTGTTACAAATATTTAGATAGGAAATGGACATTAATAGAGATACGAGATTAATTAACTGGATCATCTTGAACATTGAGAGAAGATACAAAAAGCAAAATTCATGATAATTGGAGATTTTGCGAATATGGGAACAAAGAAATATCTGCAGTTAAGGAATATACAAGATGTTGATCAATCATTTGAAATTGGTATTTTGCAAGGTACAGAGAGCCAGCTTTTCAGAATTTGTGGGATATGGAGAAATTGAAGATACGATCAATATGGAAAAGCTGCAAGATTGCTAAGTAGTATATATTGCTGGGAAATGAGAATGTGACAGATACAGAGAACTAAATTTGCTGGTAAATATAGAACACCAGGAATTGAAGTTTGAGATGAATGGGGAATTGTTAGAAATGTGGATATGCTTAGAAATATAGATATTAATGCTGCTGGGCAGCTGAAATAGTAGTGATGGCCAAAATGATGGAAATTGAGAAACCTGTGCATTGGGAGAAAGAGCAGATGCTTCAATTAGCAAAATTCATGGAAATGGAAGATTCTCCTAAGCTGGGAAATAAGATCTATTTACAGACAGAGAAAATGCCAGAATTTGATCAATGCTGGAAATAGAGAGAAGCTGTAGATGTTTTGATTGATATTTATTGTAAGAAACTGAGCACTTGCTGGATAGCAATAAGCTGATTTGTTGAAAAAGAGAGAAATTGAGCAGTTGCAAACTGTTTAGAACAATGAACATTTTGAAATGTGTGGAATTTTAGAAATTGAGATATTAATATAGATTAGCTGTAGAAATTATTGAAGGTGCAGAATTTCATTGAAACCAGAAATCTCTGCAGGCGGTGGAAGAGCGGATGATAAAATAAGCTAACTTCATGGAACAGGCGACTTTACAAATATTGAGAGTGAGATATATCTGCAGATATCGAAATTAATTCAAATTGCACAATTGCTAGAAACTGACATTGTGATAGAGACGGAATGCAGGATTTCCTGACATTGAAGGATATGGAGATATGGAAGTTGTCGTCAATGTGGAGACCATGCAAACTTCCTGAATCTAACCAATTGCTTCAAACTGAGAATTTGTTACGTACAGAGAACTAGGTTTGCTGACTGAGTGAAATTGATAAATTATAGGTTCAGATGAATGAGGAATAGCTGGCAATGAGGAGATAGTAAGAAGTTGTTACAAATATTTAGATAGGAAATGGACATTAATAGAGATACGAGATTAATTAACTGGATCATCTTGAACATTGAGAGAAGATACAAAAAGCAAAATTCATGATAATTGGAGATTTTGCGAATATGGGAACAAAGAAATATCTGCAGTTAAGGAATATACAAGATGTTGATCAATCATTTGAAATTGGTATTTTGCAAGGTACAGAGAGCCAGCTTTTCAGAATTTGTGGGATATGGAGAAATTGAAGATACGATCAATATGGAAAAGCTGCAAGATTGCTAAGTAGTATATATTGCTGGGAAATGAGAATGTGACAGATACAGAGAACTAAATTTGCTGGTAAATATAGAACACCAGGAATTGAAGTTTGAGATGAATGGGGAATTGTTAGAAATGTGGATATGCTTAGAAATATAGATATTAATGCTGCTGGGCAGCTGAAATAGTAGTGATGGCCAAAATGATGGAAATTGAGAAACCTGTGCATTGGGAGAAAGAGCAGATGCTTCAATTAGCAAAATTCATGGAAATGGAAGATTCTCCTAAGCTGGGAAATAAGATCTATTTACAGACAGAGAAAATGCCAGAATTTGATCAATGCTGGAAATAGAGAGAAGCTGTAGATGTTTTGATTGATATTTATTGTAAGAAACTGAGCACTTGCTGGATAGCAATAAGCTGATTTGTTGAAAAAGAGAGAAATTGAGCAGTTGCAAACTGTTTAGAACAATGAACATTTTGAAATGTGTGGTATTTTTAGAAATTGAGATATTAATATAGATTAGCTGTAGAAATTATTGAAGGTGCAGAATTTCATTGAAACCAGAAATCTCTGCAGGCGGTGGAAGAGCGGATGATAAAATAAGCTAACTTCATGGAACAGGCGACTTTACAAATATTGAGAGTGAGATATATCTGCAGATATCGAAATTAATTCATTTTGCACAATTGCTAGAAACTGACATTGTGATAGAGACAGAATGCAGGATTTCCTGACATTGAAGGATATGGAGATATGGAAGTTGTCGTGAATGTGGAGACCTGCAAACTTCCTGAATCTAACCAATTGCTTCAAACTGAGAATTTGTTACGTACAGAGAACTAGGTTTGCTGACTGAGTGAAATTGATAAATTATAGGTTCAGATGAATGAGGAATAGCTGGCAATGAGGAGATAGTAAGAAGTTGTTACAAATATTTAGATAGGAAATGGACATTAATAGAGATACGAGATTAATTAAGTGGATCATCTTGAACATTGAGAGAAGATACAAAAAGCAAAATTCATGATAATTGGAGATTTTGCGAATATGGGAACAAAGAAATATCTGCAGTTAAGGAATATACAAGATGTTGATCAATCATTTGAAATTGGTATTTTGCAAGGTACAGAGAGCCAGCTTTTCAGAATTTGTGGGATATGGAGAAATTGAAGATACGATCAATATGGAAAAGCTGCAAGATTGCTAAGTAGTATATATTGCTGGGAAATGAGAATGTGACAGATACAGAGAACTAAATTTGCTGGTAAACATAGAACACCAGGAATTGAAGTTTGAGATGAATGGGGAATTGTTAGAAATGTGGATATGCTTAGAAATATAGATATTAATGCTGCTGGGCAGCTGAAATAGTAGTGATGGCCAAAATGATGGAAATTGAGAAACCTGTGCATTGGGAGAAAGAGCAGATGCTTCAATTAGCAAAATTCATGGAAATGGAAGATTCTCCTAAGCTGGGAAATAAGATCTATTTACAGACAGAGAAAATGCCAGAATTTGATCAATGCTGGAAATAGAGAGAAGCTGTAGATGTTTTGATTGATATTTATTGTAAGAAACTGAGCACTTGCTGGATAGCAATAAGCTGATTTGTTGAAAAAGAGAGAAATTGAGCAGTTGCAAACTGTTTAGAACAATGAACATTTTGAAATGTGTGGAATTTTAGAAATTGAGATATTAATATAGATTAGCTGTAGAAATTATTGAAGGTGCAGAATTTCATTGAAACCAGAAATCTCTGCAGGCGGTGGAAGAGCGGATGATAAAATAAGCTAACTTCATGGAACAGGCGACTTTACAAATATTGAGAGTGAGATATATCTGCAGATATCGAAATTAATTCATTTTGCACAATTGCTAGAAACTGACATTGTGATAGAGACAGAATGCAGGATTTCCTGACATTGAAGGATATGGAGATATGGAAGTTGTTGTGAATGTGGAGACCCTGCAAACTTCCTGAATCTAACCAATTGCTTCAAACTGAGAATTTGTTACGTACAGAGAACTAGGTTTGCTGACTGAGTGAAATTGATAAATTATAGGTTCAGATGAATGAGGAATAGCTGGCAATGAGGAGATAGTAAGAAGTTGTTACAAATATTTAGATAGGAAATGGACATTAATAGAGATACGAGATTAATTAAGTGGATCATCTTGAACATTGAGAGAAGATACAAAAAGCAAAATTCATGATAATTGGAGATTTTGCGAATATGGGAACAAAGAAATATCTGCAGTTAAGGAATATACAAGATGTTGATCAATCATTTGAAATTGGTATTTTGCAAGGTACAGAGAGCCAGCTTTTCAGAATTTGTGGGATATGGAGAAATTGAAGATACGATCAATATGGAAAAGCTGCAAGATTGCTAAGTAGTATATATTGCTGGGAAATGAGAATGTGACAGATACAGAGAACTAAATTTGCTGGTAAATATAGAACACCAGGAATTGAAGTTTGAGATGAATGGGGAATTGTTAGAAATGTGGATATGCTTAGAAATATAGATATTAATGCTGCTGGGCAGCTGAAATAGTAGTGATGGCCAAAATGATGGAAATTGAGAAACCTGTGCATTGGGAGAAAGAGCAGATGCTTCAATTAGCAAAATTCATGGAAATGGAAGATTCTCCTAAGCTGGGAAATAAGATCTATTTACAGACAGAGAAAATGCCAGAATTTGATCAATGCTGGAAATAGAGAGAAGCTGTAGATGTTTTGATTGATATTTATTGTAAGAAACTGAGCACTTGCTGGATAGCAATAAGCTGATTTGTTGAAAAAGAGAGAAATTGAGCAGTTGCAAACTGTTTAGAACAATGAACATTTTGAAATGTGTGGAATTTTAGAAATTGAGATATTAATATAGATTAGCTGTAGAAATTATTGAAGGTGCAGAATTTCATTGAAACCAGAAATCTCTGCAGGCGGTGGAAGAGCGGATGATAAAATAAGCTAACTTCATGGAACAGGCGACTTTACAAATATTGAGAGTGAGATATATCTGCAGATATCGAAATTAATTCATTTTGCACAATTGCTAGAAACTGACATTGTGATAGAGACAGAATGCAGGATTTCCTGACATTGAAGGATATGGAGATATGGAAGTTGTCGTGAATGTGGAGACCCTGCAAACTTCCTGAATCTAACCAATTGCTTCAAACTGAGAATTTGTTACGTACAGAGAACTAGGTTTGCTGACTGAGTGAAATTGATAAATTATAGGTTCAGATGAATGAGGAATGGCTGGCAATGAGGAGATAGTAAGAAGTTGTTACAAATATTTAGATAGGAAATGGACATTAATAGAGATACGAGATTAATTAACTGGATCATCTTGAACATTGAGAGAAGATACAAAAAGCAAAATTCATGATAATTGGAGATTTTGCGAATATGGGAACAAAGAAATATCTGCAGTTAAGGAATATACAAGATGTTGATCAATCATTTGAAATTGGTATTTTGCAAGGTACAGAGAGCCAGCTTTTCAGAATTTGTGGGATATGGAGAAATTGAAGATACGATCAATATGGAAAAGCTGCAAGATTGCTAAGTAGTATATATTGCTGGGAAATGAGAATGTGACAGATACAGAGAACTAAATTTGCTGGTAAATATAGAACACCAGGAATTGAAGTTTGAGATGAATGGGGAATTGTTAGAAATGTGGATATGCTTAGAAATATAGATATTAATGCTGCTGGGCAGCTGAAATAGTAGTGATGGCCAAAATGATGGAAATTGAGAAACCTGTGCATTGGGAGAAAGAGCAGATGCTTCAATTAGCAAAATTCATGGAAATGGAAGATTCTCCTAAGCTGGGAAATAAGATCTATTTACAGACAGAGAAAATGCCAGAATTTGATCAATGCTGGAAATAGAGAGAAGCTGTAGATGTTTTGATTGATATTTATTGTAAGAAACTGAGCACATGCTGGATAGCAATAAGCTGATTTGTTGAAAAAGAGAGAATTTGAGCAGTTGCAAACTGTTTAGAAAAATGAACATTTTGAAATGTGTGGAATTTTAGAAATTGAGATATTAAAATAGATTAGCTGTAGAAATTATTGAAGGTGCAGAATTTCATTGAAACCAGAAATCTCTGTAGGCGGTGGAAGAGCGGATGATAAAACAAGCTAACATCATGGAACAGGCGACTTTACTAATATTGAGAGTGAGATATATCTGCAGATATCGAAATTAATTCAATTGCACAATTGCTAGAAACTGACATTGTGATAGAGACTGAATGCAGGATTTCCTGACATTGACGGATATGGAGATATGGAAGTTGTTGTGAATGTGGAGACTCTGCAAACTTCCTGAATCTAACCAATTGCTTCAAACTGAGAATTTGTTACGTACAGAGAACTAGGTTTGCTGACTGAGTGAAATTGATAAATTATAGGTTCAGATGAATGAGGAATAGCTGGCAATGAGGAGATAGTAAGAAGTTGTTACAAATATTTAGATAGGAAATGGACATTAATAGAGATACGAGATTAATTAAGTGGATCATCTTGAACATTGAGAGAAGATACAAAAAGCAAAATTCATGATAATTGGAGATTTTGCGAATATGGGAACAAAGAAATATCTGCAGTTAAGGAATATACAAGATGTTGATCAATCATTTGAAATTGGTATTTTGCAAGGTACAGAGAGCCAGCTTTTCAGAATTTGTGGGATATGGAGAAATTGAAGATACGATCAATATGGAAAAGCTGCAAGATTGCTAAGTAGTATATATTGCTGGGAAATGAGAATGTGACAGATACAGAGAACTAAATTTGCTGGTAAATATAGAACACCAGGAATTGAAGTTTGAGATGAATGGGGAATTGTTAGAAATGTGGATATGCTTAGAAATATAGATATTAATGCTGCTGGGCAGCTGAAATAGTAGTGATGGCCAAAATGATGGAAATTGAGAAACCTGTGCATTGGGAGAAAGAGCAGATGCTTCAATTAGCAAAATTCATGGAAATGGAAGATTCTCCTAAGCTGGGAAATAAGATCTATTTACAGACAGAGAAAATGCCAGAATTTGATCAATGCTGGAAATAGAGAGAAGCTGTAGATGTTTTGATTGATATTTATTGTAAGAAACTGAGCACTTGCTGGATAGCAATAAGCTGATTTGTTGAAAAAGAGAGAAATTGAGCAGTTGCAAACTGTTTAGAACAATGAACATTTTGAAATGTGTGGAATTTTAGAAATTGAGATATTAATATAGATTAGCTGTAGAAATTATTGAAGGTGCAGAATTTCATTGAAACCAGAAATCTCTGCAGGCGGTGGAAGAGCGGATGATAAAATAAGCTAACTTCATGGAACAGGCGACTTTACAAATATTGAGAGTGAGATATATCTGCAGATATCGAAATTAATTCAAATTGCACAATTGCTAGAAACTGACATTGTGATAGAGACAGAATGCAGGATTTCCTGACATTGAAGGATATGGAGATATGGAAGTTGTTGTGAATGTGGAGACCTGCAAACTTCCTGAATCTAACCAATTGCTTCAAACTGAGAATTTGTTACGTACAGAGAACTAGGTTTGCTGACTGAGTGAAATTGATAAATTATAGGTTCAGATGAATGAGGAATAGCTGGCAATGAGGAGATAGTAAGAAGTTGTTACAAATATTTAGATAGGAAATGGACATTAATAGAGATACGAGATTAATTAAGTGGATCATCTTGAACATTGAGAGAAGATACAAAAAGCAAAATTCATGATAATTGGAGATTTTGCGAATATGGGAACAAAGAAATATCTGCAGTTAAGGAATATACAAGATGTTGATCAATCATTTGAAATTGGTATTTTGCAAGGTACAGAGAGCCAGCTTTTCAGAATTTGTGGGATATGGAGAAATTGAAGATACGATCAATATGGAAAAGCTGCAAGATTGCTAAGTAGTATATATTGCTGGGAAATGAGAATGTGACAGATACAGAGAACTAAATTTGCTGGTAAACATAGAACACCAGGAATTGAAGTTTGAGATGAATGGGGAATTGTTAGAAATGTGGATATGCTTAGAAATATAGATATTAATGCTGCTGGGCAGCTGAAATAGTAGTGATGGCCAAAATGATGGAAATTGAGAAACCTGTGCATTGGGAGAAAGAGCAGATGCTTCAATTAGCAAAATTCATGGAAATGGAAGATTCTCCTAAGCTGGGAAATAAGATCTATTTACAGACAGAGAAAATGCCAGAATTTGATCAATGCTGGAAATAGAGAGAAGCTGTAGATGTTTTGATTGATATTTATTGTAAGAAACTGAGCACTTGCTGGATAGCAATAAGCTGATTTGTTGAAAAAGAGAGAAATTGAGCAGTTGCAAACTGTTTAGAACAATGAACATTTTGAAATGTGTGGAATTTTAGAAATTGAGATATTAATATAGATTAGCTGTAGAAATTATTGAAGGTGCAGAATTTCATTGAAACCAGAAATCTCTGCAGGCGGTGGAAGAGCGGATGATAAAATAAGCTAACTTCATGGAACAGGCGACTTTACAAATATTGAGAGTGAGATATATCTGCAGATATCGAAATTAATTCAAATTGCACAATTGCTAGAAACTGACATTGTGATAGAGACAGGAATGCAGGATTTCCTGACATTGAAGGATATGGAGATATGGAAGTTGTTGTGAATGTGGAGACCTGCAAACTTCCTGAATCTAACCAATTGCTTCAAACTGAGAATTTGTTACGTACAGAGAACTAGGTTTGCTGACTGAGTGAAATTGATAAATTATAGGTTCAGATGAATGAGGAATAGCTGGCAATGAGGAGATAGTAAGAAGTTGTTACAAATATTTAGATAGGAAATGGACATTAATAGAGATACGAGATTAATTAAGTGGATCATCTTGAACATTGAGAGAAGATACAAAAAGCAAAATTCATGATAATTGGAGATTTTGCGAATATGGGAACAAAGAAATATCTGCAGTTAAGGAATATACAAGATGTTGATCAATCATTTGAAATTGGTATTTTGCAAGGTACAGAGAGCCAGCTTTTCAGAATTTGTGGGATATGGAGAAATTGAAGATACGATCAATATGGAAAAGCTGCAAGATTGCTAAGTAGTATATATTGCTGGGAAATGAGAATGTGACAGATACAGAGAACTAAATTTGCTGGTAAATATAGAACACCAGGAATTGAAGTTTGAGATGAATGGGGAATTGTTAGAAATGTGGATATGCTTAGAAATATAGATATTAATGCTGCTGGGCAGCTGAAATAGTAGTGATGGCCAAAATGATGGAAATTGAGAAACCTGTGCATTGGGAGAAAGAGCAGATGCTTCAATTAGCAAAATTCATGGAAATGGAAGATTCTCCTAAGCTGGGAAATAAGATCTATTTACAGACAGAGAAAATGCCAGAATTTGATCAATGCTGGAAATAGAGAGAAGCTGTAGATGTTTTGATTGATATTTATTGTAAGAAACTGAGCACTTGCTGGATAGCAATAAGCTGATTTGTTGAAAAAGAGAGAAATTGAGCAGTTGCAAACTGTTTAGAACAATGAACATTTTGAAATGTGTGGAATTTTAGAAATTGAGATATTAATATAGATTAGCTGTAGAAATTATTGAAGGTGCAGAATTTCATTGAAACCAGAAATCTCTGCAGGCGGTGGAAGAGCGGATGATAAAATAAGCTAACTTCATGGAACAGGCGACTTTACAAATATTGAGAGTGAGATATATCTGCAGATATCGAAATTAATTCAAATTGCACAATTGCTAGAAACTGACATTGTGATAGAGACAGAATGCAGGATTTCCTGACATTGAAGGATATGGAGATATGGAAGTTGTTGTGAATGTGGAGACCTGCAAACTTCCTGAATCTAACCAATTGCTTCAAACTGAGAATTTGTTACGTACAGAGAACTAGGTTTGCTGACTGAGTGAAATTGATAAATTATAGGTTCAGATGAATGAGGAATAGCTGGCAATGAGGAGATAGTAAGAAGTTGTTACAAATATTTAGATAGGAAATGGACATTAATAGAGATACGAGATTAATTAAGTGGATCATCTTGAACATTGAGAGAAGCTACAAAAAGCAAAATTCATGATAATTGGAGATTTTGCGAATATGGGAACAAAGAAATATCTGCAGTTAAGGAATATACAAGATGTTGATCAATCATTTGAAATTGGTATTTTGCAAGGTACAGAGAGCCAGCTTTTCAGAATTTGTGGGATATGGAGAAATTGAAGATACGATCAATATGGAAAAGCTGCAAGATTGCTAAGTAGTATATATTGCTGGGAAATGAGAATGTGACAGATACAGAGAACTAAATTTGCTGGTAAATATAGAACACCAGGAATTGAAGTTTGAGATGAATGGGGAATTGTTAGAAATGTGGATATGCTTAGAAATATAGATATTAATGCTGCTGGGCAGCTGAAATAGTAGTGATGGCCAAAATGATGGAAATTGAGAAACCTGTGCATTGGGAGAAAGAGCAGATGCTTCAATTAGCAAAATTCATGGAAATGGAAGATTCTCCTAAGCTGGGAAATAAGATCTATTTACAGACAGAGAAAATGCCAGAATTTGATCAATGCTGGAAATAGAGAGAAGCTGTAGATGTTTTGATTGATATTTATTGTAAGAAACTGAGCACTTGCTGGATAGCAATAAGCTGATTTGTTGAAAAAGAGAGAAATTGAGCAGTTGCAAACTGTTTAGAACAATGAACATTTTGAAATGTGTGGAATTTTAGAAATTGAGATATTAAAATAGATTAGCTGTAGAAATTATTGAAGGTGCAGAATTTCATTGAAACCAGAAATCTCTGTAGGCAGTGGAAGAGCGGATGATAAAATAAGCTAACATCATGGAACAGGCGTCTTTACTAATATTGAGAGTGAGATATATCTGCAGATATCGAAATTAATTCAAATTGCACAATTGCTAGAAACTGACATTGTGATAGAGAGGAATGCAGGATTTCCTGACATTGAAGGATATGGAGATATGGAAGTTGTTGTGAATGTGGAGACTCTGCAAACTTCCTGAATCTAACCAATTGCTTCAAACTGAGAATTTGTTACGTGCAGAGAACTAGGTTTGCAGACTGAGTGAAATTGATAAATTATATGTTCAGATGAATGAGGAATAGCTGGCAATGAGGAGATAGTAAGAAGTTGTTACAAATATTTAGATAGGAAATGGACATTAATAGAGATACGAGATTAATTAAGTGGATCATCTTGAACATTGAGAGAAGATACAAAAAGCAAAATTCATGATAATTGGAGATTTTGCGAATATGGGAACAAGGAAATATCTGCAGTTAAGGAATATACAAGATGTTAATCAATCATTTGAAATTGGTATTTTGCAAGGTACAGAGAGCCAGCTTTTCAGAATTTGTGGGATATGGAGAAATTGAAGATACGATCAATATGGAAAAGCTGCAAGATTGCTAAGTAGTATATATTGCTGGGAAATGAGAATGTGACAGATACAGAGAACTAAATTTGCTGGTAAATATAGAACACCAGGAATTGAAGTTTGAGATGAATGGGGAATTGTTAGAAATGTGGATATGCTTAGAAATATAGATATTAATGCTGCTGGGCAGCTGAAATAGTAGTGATGGCCAAAATGATGGAAATTGAGAAACCTGTGCATTGGGAGAAAGAGCAGATGCTTCAATTAGCAAAATTCATGGAAATGGAAGATTCTCCTAAGCTGGGAAATAAGATCTATTTACAGACAGAGAAAATGCCAGAATTTGATCAATGCTGGAAATAGAGAGAAGCTGTAGATGTTTTGATTGATATTTATTGTAAGAAACTGAGCACTTGCTGGATAGCAATAAGCTGATTTGTTGAAAAAGAGAGAAATTGAGCAGTTGCAAACTGTTTAGAACAATGAACATTTTGAAATGTGTGGAATTTTAGAAATTGAGATATTAATATAGATTAGCTGTAGAAATTATTGAAGGTGCAGAATTTCATTGAAACCAGAAATCTCTGCAGGCGGTGGAAGAGCGGATGATAAAATAAGCTAACTTCATGGAACAGGCGACTTTACAAATATTGAGAGTGAGATATATCTGCAGATATCGAAATTAATTCAAATTGCACAATTGCTAGAAACTGACATTGTGATAGAGACGGAATGCAGGATTTCCTGACATTGAAGGATATGGAGATATGGAAGTTGTTGTGAATGTGGAGAACCTGCAAACTTCCTGAATCTAACCAATTGCTTCAAACTGAGAATTTGTTACGTACAGAGAACTAGGTTTGCTGACTGAGTGAAATTGATAAATTATAGGTTCAGATGAATGAGGAATAGCTGGCAATGAGGAGATAGTAAGAAGTTGTTACAAATATTTAGATAGGAAATGGACATTAATAGAGATACGAGATTAATTAACTGGATCATCTTGAACATTGAGAGAAGATACAAAAAGCAAAATTCATGATAATTGGAGATTTTGCGAATATGGGAACAAAGAAATATCTGCAGTTAAGGAATATACAAGATGTTGATCAATCATTTGAAATTGGTATTTTGCAAGGTACAGAGAGCCAGCTTTTCAGAATTTGTGGGATATGGAGAAATTGAAGATACGATCAATATGGAAAAGCTGCAAGATTGCTAAGTAGTATATATTGCTGGGAAATGAGAATGTGACAGATACAGAGAACTAAATTTGCTGGTAAACATAGAACACCAGGAATTGAAGTTTGAGATGAATGGGGAATTGTTAGAAATGTGGATATGCTTAGAAATATAGATATTAATGCTGCTGGGCAGCTGAAATAGTAGTGATGGCCAAAATGATGGAAATTGAGAAACCTGTGCATTGGGAGAAAGAGCAGATGCTTCAATTAGCAAAATTCATGGAAATGGAAGATTCTCCTAAGCTGGGAAATAAGATCTATTTACAGACAGAGAAAATGCCAGAATTTGATCAATGCTGGAAATAGAGAGAAGCTGTAGATGTTTTGATTGATATTTATTGTAAGAAACTGAGCACTTGCTGGATAGCAATAAGCTGATTTGTTGAAAAAGAGAGAAATTGAGCAGTTGCAAACTGTTTAGAACAATGAACATTTTGAAATGTGTGGAATTTTAGAAATTGAGATATTAATATAGATTAGCTGTAGAAATTATTGAAGGTGCAGAATTTCATTGAAACCAGAAATCTCTGCAGGCGGTGGAAGAGCGGATGATAAAATAAGCTAACTTCATGGAACAGGCGACTTTACAAATATTGAGAGTGAGATATATCTGCAGATATCGAAATTAATTCAAATTGCACAATTGCTAGAAACTGACATTGTGATAGAGACAGAATGCAGGATTTCCTGACATTGAAGGATATGGAGATATGGAAGTTGTTGTGAATGTGGAGACCCTGCAAACTTCCTGAATCTAACCAATTGCTTCAAACTGAGAATTTGTTACGTACAGAGAACTAGGTTTGCTGACTGAGTGAAATTGATAAATTATAGGTTCAGATGAATGAGGAATAGCTGGCAATGAGGAGATAGTAAGAAGTTGTTACAAATATTTAGATAGGAAATGGACATTAATAGAGATACGAGATTAATTAAGTGGATCATCTTGAACATTGAGAGAAGCTACAAAAAGCAAAATTCATGATAATTGGAGATTTTGCGAATATGGGAACAAAGAAATATCTGCAGTTAAGGAATATACAAGATGTTGATCAATCATTTGAAATTGGTATTTTGCAAGGTACAGAGAGCCAGCTTTTCAGAATTTGTGGGATATGGAGAAATTGAAGATACGATCAATATGGAAAAGCTGCAAGATTGCTAAGTAGTATATATTGCTGGGAAATGAGAATGTGACAGATACAGAGAACTAAATTTGCTGGTAAATATAGAACACCAGGAATTGAAGTTTGAGATGAATGGGGAATTGTTAGAAATGTGGATATGCTTAGAAATATAGATATTAATGCTGCTGGGCAGCTGAAATAGTAGTGATGGCCAAAATGATGGAAATTGAGAAACCTGTGCATTGGGAGAAAGAGCAGATGCTTCAATTAGCAAAATTCATGGAAATGGAAGATTCTCCTAAGCTGGGAAATAAGATCTATTTACAGACAGAGAAAATGCCAGAATTTGATCAATGCTGGAAATAGAGAGAAGCTGTAGATGTTTTGATTGATATTTATTGTAAGAAACTGAGCACTTGCTGGATAGCAATAAGCTGATTTGTTGAAAAAGAGAGAAATTGAGCAGTTGCAAACTGTTTAGAACAATGAACATTTTGAAATGTGTGGAATTTTAGAAATTGAGATATTAATATAGATTAGCTGTAGAAATTATTGAAGGTGCAGAATTTCATTGAAACCAGAAATCTCTGCAGGCGGTGGAAGAGCGGATGATAAAATAAGCTAACTTCATGGAACAGGCGACTTTACAAATATTGAGAGTGAGATATATCTGCAGATATCGAAATTAATTCAAATTGCACAATTGCTAGAAACTGACATTGTGATAGAGACGGAATGCAGGATTTCCTGACATTGAAGGATATGGAGATATGGAAGTTGTTGTGAATGTGGAGAACCTGCAAACTTCCTGAATCTAACCAATTGCTTCAAACTGAGAATTTGTTACGTACAGAGAACTAGGTTTGCTGACTGAGTGAAATTGATAAATTATAGGTTCAGATGAATGAGGAATAGCTGGCAATGAGGAGATAGTAAGAAGTTGTTACAAATATTTAGATAGGAAATGGACATTAATAGAGATACGAGATTAATTAAGTGGATCATCTTGAACATTGAGAGAAGCTACAAAAAGCAAAATTCATGATAATTGGAGATTTTGCGAATATGGGAACAAAGAAATATCTGCAGTTAAGGAATATACAAGATGTTGATCAATCATTTGAAATTGGTATTTTGCAAGGTACAGAGAGCCAGCTTTTCAGAATTTGTGGGATATGGAGAAATTGAAGATACGATCAATATGGAAAAGCTGCAAGATTGCTAAGTAGTATATATTGCTGGGAAATGAGAATGTGACAGATACAGAGAACTAAATTTGCTGGTAAATATAGAACACCAGGAATTGAAGTTTGAGATGAATGGGGAATTGTTAGAAATGTGGATATGCTTAGAAATATAGATATTAATGCTGCTGGGCAGCTGAAATAGTAGTGATGGCCAAAATGATGGAAATTGAGAAACCTGTGCATTGGGAGAAAGAGCAGATGCTTCAATTAGCAAAATTCATGGAAATGGAAGATTCTCCTAAGCTGGGAAATAAGATCTATTTACAGACAGAGAAAATGCCAGAATTTGATCAATGCTGGAAATAGAGAGAAGCTGTAGATGTTTTGATTGATATTTATTGTAAGAAACTGAGCACTTGCTGGATAGCAATAAGCTGATTTGTTGAAAAAGAGAAAAATTGAGCAGTTGCAAACTGTTTAGAACAATGAACATTTTGAAATGTGTGGAATTTTAGAAATTGAGATATTAATATAGATTAGCTGTAGAAATTATTGAAGGTGCAGAATTTCATTGAAACCAGAAATCTCTGCAGGCGGTGGAAGAGCGGATGATAAAATAAGCTAACTTCATGGAACAGGCGACTTTACAAATATTGAGAGTGAGATATATCTGCAGATATCGAAATTAATTCAAATTGCACAATTGCTAGAAACTGACATTGTGATAGAGACGGAATGCAGGATTTCCTGACATTGAAGGATATGGAGATATGGAAGTTGTTGTGAATGTGGAGAACCTGCAAACTTCCTGAATCTAACCAATTGCTTCAAACTGAGAATTTGTTACGTACAGAGAACTAGGTTTGCTGACTGAGTGAAATTGATAAATTATAGGTTCAGATGAATGAGGAATAGCTGGCAATGAGGAGATAGTAAGAAGTTGTTACAAATATTTAGATAGGAAATGGACATTAATAGAGATACGAGATTAATTAAATGGATCATCTTGAACATTGAGAGAAGCTACAAAAAGCAAAATTCATGATAATTGGAGATTTTGCGAATATGGGAACAAAGAAATATCTGCAGTTAAGGAATATACAAGATGTTGATCAATCATTTGAAATTGGTATTTTGCAAGGTACAGAGAGCCAGCTTTTCAGAATTTGTGGGATATGGAGAAATTGAAGATACGATCAATATGGAAAAGCTGCAAGATTGCTAAGTAGTATATATTGCTGGGAAATGAGAATGTGACAGATACAGAGAACTAAATTTGCTGGTAAATATAGAACACCAGGAATTGAAGTTTGAGATGAATGGGGAATTGTTAGAAATGTGGATATGCTTAGAAATATAGATATTAATGCTGCTGGGCAGCTGAAATAGTAGTGATGGCCAAAATGATGGAAATTGAGAAACCTGTGCATTGGGAGAAAGAGCAGATGCTTCAAGTAGCAAAATTCATGGAAATGGAAGATTCTCCTAAGCTGGGAAATAAGATGTATCTAAAGACAGAGAAAATGCCAGAATTTGATCAATGCTGGAAATAGAGAGAAGCTGTAGATGTTTTGATTGATATTTATTGTAAGAAAGTGAGCACTTGCTGGATAGCAATAAGTTGATTTGTTGAAAAGAGGGAAATTGAGCAGTTGCAAACTGCTTAGAACAATGAACATTTTGAAATGTGTGGAATTTTAGAAATTGAGATATTAATATAGATTAGCTGTAGAAATTATTGAAGGTGCAGAATTTCATTGAAACCAGAAATCTCTGCAGGCGGTGGAAGAGCGGATGATAAAATAAGCTAACTTCATGGAACAGGCGACTTACAAATATTGAGAGTGAGATATATCTGCAGATATCGAAATTAATTCAAATTGCACAATTGCTAGAAACTGACATTGTGATAGAGACGGAATGCAGGATTTCCTGACATTGAAGGATATGGAGATATGGAAGTTGTGTGAATGTGGAGAACCTGCAAACTTCCTGAATCTAACCAATTGCTTCAAACTGAGAATTTGTTACGTACAGAGAACTAGGTTTGCTGACTGAGTGAAATTGATAAATTATAGGTTCAGATGAATGAGGAATAGCTGGCAATGAGGAGATAGTAAGAAGTTGTTACAAATATTTAGATAGGAAATGGACATTAATAGAGATACGAGATTAATTAAGTGGATCATCTTGAACATTGAGAGAAGATACAAAAAGCAAAATTCATGATAATTGGAGATTTTGCGAATATGGGAACAAAGAAATATCTGCAGTTAAGGAATATACAAGATGTTGATCAATCATTTGAAATTGGTATTTTGCAAGGTACAGAGAGCCAGCTTTTCAGAATTTGTGGGATATGGAGAAATTGAAGATACGATCAATATGGAAAAGCTGCAAGATTGCTAAGTAGTATATATTGCTGGGAAATGAGAATGTGACAGATACAGAGAACTAAATTTGCTGGTAAATATAGAACACCAGGAATTGAAGTTTGAGATGAATGGGGAATTGTTAGAAATGTGGATATGCTTAGAAATATAGATATTAATGCTGCTGGGCAGCTGAAATAGTAGTGATGGCCAAAATGATGGAAATTGAGAAACCTGTGCATTGGGAGAAAGAGCAGATGCTTCAAGTAGCAAAATTCATGGAAATGGAAGATTCTCCTAAGCTGGGAAATAAGATGTATCTACAGACAGAGAAAATGCCAGAATTTGATCAATGCTGGAAATAGAGAGAAGCTGTAGATGTTTTGATTGATATTTATTGTAAGAAACTGAGCACTTGCTGGATAGCAATAAGCTGATTTGTTGAAAAAGAGAGAAATTGAGCAGTTGCAAACTGTTTAGAACAATGAACATTTTGAAATGTGTGGAATTTTTTGAAATTGAGATATTAATATAGATTAGCTGTAGAAATTATTGAAGGTGCAGAATTTCATTGAAACCAGAAATCTCTGCAGGCGGTGGAAGAGCGGATGATAAAATAAGCTAACTTCATGGAACAGGCGACTTTACAAATATTGAGAGTGAGATATATCTGCAGATATCGAAATTAATTCAAATTGCACAATTGCTAGAAACTGACATTGTGATAGAGACGGAATGCAGGATTTCCTGACATTGAAGGATATGGAGATATGGAAGTTGTTGTGAATGTGGAGAACCTGCAAACTTCCTGAATCTAACCAATTGCTTCAAACTGAGAATTTGTTACGTACAGAGAACTAGGTTTGCTGACTGAGTGAAATTGATAAATTATAGGTTCAGATGAATGAGGAATAGCTGGCAATGAGGAGATAGTAAGAAGTTGTTACAAATATTTAGATAGGAAATGGACATTAATAGAGATACGAGATTAATTAAGTGGATCATCTTGAACATTGAGAGAAGCTACAAAAAGCAAAATTCATGATAATTGGAGATTTTGCGAATATGGGAACAAAGAAATATCTGCAGTTAAGGAATATACAAGATGTTGATCAATCATTTGAAATTGGTATTTTGCAAGGTACAGAGAGCCAGCTTTTCAGAATTTGTGGGATATGGAGAAATTGAAGATACGATCAATATGGAAAAGCTGCAAGATTGCTAAGTAGTATATATTGCTGGGAAATGAGAATGTGACAGATACAGAGAACTAAATTTGCTGGTAAATATAGAACACCAGGAATTGAAGTTTGAGATGAATGGGGAATTGTTAGAAATGTGGATATGCTTAGAAATATAGATATTAATGCTGCTGGGCAGCTGAAATAGTAGTGATGGCCAAAATGATGGAAATTGAGAAACCTGTGCATTGGGAGAAAGAGCAGATGCTTCAAGTAGCAAAATTCATGGAAATGGAAGATTCTCCTAAGCTGGGAAATAAGATGTATCTGCAGACAGAGAAAATGCCAGAATTTGATCAATGGCTGGAAATAGAGAGAAGCTGTAGATGTGTTGATTGATATTTATTGTAAGAAACTGAGCACTTGCTGGATAGCAATAAGCTGATTTGTTGAAAAAGAGAGAAATTGAGCAGTTGCAAACTGTTTAGAACAATGAACATTTTGAAATGTGTGGAATTTTTTGAAATTGAGATATTAATATAGATTAGCTGTAGAAATTATTGAAGGTGCAGAATTTCATTGAAACCAGAAATCTCTGCAGGCGGTGGAAGAGCGGATGATAAAATAAGCTAACTTCATGGAACAGGCGACTTTACAAATATTGAGAGTGAGATATATCTGCAGATATCGAAATTAATTCAAATTGCACAATTGCTAGAAACTGACATTGTGATAGAGACGGAATGCAGGATTTCCTGACATTGAAGGATATGGAGATATGGAAGTTGTGAATGTGGAGAACCTGCAAACTTCCTGAATCTAACCAATTGCTTCAAACTGAGAATTTGTTACGTACAGAGAACTAGGTTTGCTGACTGAGTGAAATTGATAAATTATAGGTTCAGATGAATGAGGAATAGCTGGCAATGAGGAGATAGTAAGAAGTTGTTACAAATATTTAGATAGGAAATGGACATTAATAGAGATACGAGATTAATTAAGTGGATCATCTTGAACATTGAGAGAAGATACAAAAAGCAAAATTCATGATAATTGGAGATTTTGCGAATATGGGAACAAAGAAATATCTGCAGTTAAGGAATATACAAGATGTTGATCAATCATTTGAAATTGGTATTTTGCAAGGTACAGAGAGCCAGCTTTTCAGAATTTGTGGATATGGAGAAATTGAAGATACGATCAATATGGAAAAGCTGCAAGATTGCTAAGTAGTATATATTGCTGGGAAATGAGAATGTGACAGATACAGAGAACTAAATTTGCTGGTAAATATAGAACACCAGGAATTGAAGTTTGAGATGAATGGGGAATTGTTAGAAATGTGGATATGCTTAGAAATATAGATATTAATGCTGCTGGGCAGCTGAAATAGTAGTGATGGCCAAAATGATGGAAATTGAGAAACCTGTGCATTGGGAGAAAGAGCAGATGCTTCAAGTAGCAAAATTCATGGAAATGGAAGATTCTCCTAAGCTGGGAAATAAGATGTATTTACAGACAGAGAAAATGCCAGAATTTGATCAATGCTAGAAATAGAGAGAAGCTGTAGATGTTTTGATTGATATTTATTGTAAGAAACTGAGCACTTGCTGGATAGCAATAAGCTGATTTGTTGAAAAAGAGAGAAATTGAGCAGTTGGCAAACTGTTTAGAACAATGAACATTTTGAAATGTGTGGAATTTTAGAAATTGAGATATTAATATAGATTAGCTGTAGAAATTATTGAAGGTGCAGAATTTCATTGAAACCAGAAATCTCTGCAGGCGGTGGAAGAGCGGATGATAAAATGAGCTAACTTCATGGAACAGGCGACTTTACAAATATTGAGAGTGAGATATATCTGCAGATATCGAAATTAATTCAAATTGCACAATTGCTAGAAACTGACATTGTGATAGAGACGGAATGCAGGATTTCCTGACATTGAAGGATATGGAGATATGGAAGTTGCTGTGAATGTGGAGACCTGCAAACTTCCTGAATCTAACCAATTGCTTCAAACTGAGAATTTGTTACGTACAGAGAACTAGGTTTGCTGACTGAGTGAAATTGATAAATTATAGGTTCAGATGAATGAGGAATAGCTGGCAATGAGGAGATAGTAAGAAGTTGTTACAAATATTTAGATAGGAAATGGACATTAATAGAGATACGAGATTAATTAAGTGGATCATCTTGAACATTGAGAGAAGCTACAAAAAGCAAAATTCATGATAATTGGAGATTTTGCGAATATGGGAACAAAGAAATATCTGCAGTTAAGGAATATACAAGATGTTGATCAATCATTTGAAATTGGTATTTTGCAAGGTACAGAGAGCCAGCTTTTCAGAATTTGTGGGATATGGAGAAATTGAAGATACGATCAATATGGAAAAGCTGCAAGATTGCTAAGTAGTATATATTGCTGGGAAATGAGAATGTGACAGATACAGAGAACTAAATTTGCTGGTAAATATAGAACACCAGGAATTGAAGTTTGAGATGAATGGGGAATTGTTAGAAATGTGGATATGCTTAGAAATATAGATATTAATGCTGCTGGGCAGCTGAAATAGTAGTGATGGCCAAAATGATGGAAATTGAGAAACCTGTGCATTGGGAGAAAGAGCAGATTTTTAAAGTAGCAAAATTCATGGAAATGGAAGATTCTTCTAAGCTGGGAAATAAGATGTATCTACAGACAGAGAAAATGCCAGAATTTGATCAATGCTGGAAATAGAGAGAAGCTGTAGATGTTTTGATTGATATTTATTGTAAGAAACTGAGCACTTGCTGGATAGCAATAAGCTGATTTGTTGAAAAAGAGAGAAATTGAGCAGTTGCTCAAACTGTTTAGAACAATGAACATTTTGAAATGTGTGGAATTTTAGAAATTGAGATATTAATATAGATTAGCTGTAGAAATTATTGAAGGTGCAGAATTTCATTGAAACCAGAAATCTCTGCAGGCGGTGGAAGAGCGGATGATAAAATAAGCTAACTTCATGGAACAGGCGACTTTACAAATATTGAGAGTGAGATATATCTGCAGATATCGAAATTAATTCAAATTGCACAATTGCTAGAAACTGACATTGTGATAGAGACGGAATGCAGGATTTCCTGACATTGAAGGATATGGAGATATGGAAGTTGTTGTGAATGTGGAGAACCTGCAAACTTCCTGAATCTAACCAATTGCTTCAAACTGAGAATTTGTTACGTACAGAGAACTAGGTTTGCTGACTGAGTGAAATTGATAAATTATAGGTTCAGATGAATGAGGAATAGCTGGCAATGAGGAGATAGTAAGAAGTTGTTACAAATATTTAGATAGGAAATGGACATTAATAGAGATACGAGATTAATTAACTGGATCATCTTGAACATTGAGAGAAGCTACAAAAAGCAAAATTCATGATAATTGGAGATTTTGCGAATATGGGAACAAAGAAATATCTGCAGTTAAGGAATATACAAGATGTTGATCAATCATTTGAAATTGGTAGTTTGCAAGGTACAGAGAGCCAGCTTTTCAGAATTTGTGGGATATGGAGAAATTGAAGATACGATCAATATGGAAAAGCTGCAAGATTGCTAAGTAGTATATATTGCTGGGAAATGAGAATGTGACAGATACAGAGAACTAAATTTGCTGGTAAATATAGAACACCAGGAATTGAAGTTTGAGATGAATGGGGAATTGTTAGAAATGTGGATATGCTTAGAAATATAGATATTAATGCTGCTGGGCAGCTGAAATAGTAGTGATGGCCAAAATGATGGAAATTGAGAAACCTGTGCATTGGGAGAAAGAGCAGATTTTTCAAGTAGCAAAATTCATGGAAATGGAAGATTCTTCTAAGCTGGGAAATAAGATGTATCTGAAGACAGAGAAAATGCCAGAATTTGATCAATGGCTGGAAATAGAGAGAAGCTGTAGATGTGTTGATTGATATTTATTGTAAGAAACTGAGCACTTGCTGGATAGCAATAAGCTGATTTGTTGAAAATGAGAGAAGTTGAGCAGTTGCTCAAACTGTTTAGAACAATGAACATTTTGAAATGTGTGGAATTTTTTGAAATTGAGATATTAATATAGATTAGCTGTAGAAATTATTGAAGGTGCAGAATTTCATTGAAACCAGAAATCTCTGCAGGCGGTGGAAGAGCGGATGATAAAATAAGCTAACTTCATGGAACAGGCGACCTTACAAATATTGAGAGTGAGATATATCTGCAGATATCAAAATTATTTCACATTGCACAATTGCTAGAAACTGACATTGTGATAGAGACGGAATGCAGGATTTCCTGACATTGAAGGATATGGAGATATGGAAGTTGTGAATGTGGAGAACCTGCAAACTTCCTGAATCTAACCAATTGCTTCAAACTGAGAATTTGTTACGTACAGAGAACTAGGTTTGCTGACTGAGTGAAATTGATAAATTATAGGTTCAGATGAATGAGGAATAGCTGGCAATGAGGAGATAGTAAGAAGTTGTTACAAATATTTAGATAGGAAATGGACATTAATAGAGATACGAGATTAATTAAGTGGATCATCTTGAACATTGAGAGAAGATACAAAAAGCAAAATTCATGATAATTGGAGATTTTGCGAATATGGGAACAAAGAAATATCTGCAGTTAAGGAATATACAAGATGTTGATCAATCATTTGAAATTGGTATTTTGCAAGGTACAGAGAGCCAGCTTTTCAGAATTTGTGGGATATGGAGAAATTGAAGATACGATCAATATGGAAAAGCTGCAAGATTGCTAAGTAGTATATATTGCTGGGAAATGAGAATGTGACAGATACAGAGAACTAAATTTGCTGGTAAATATAGAACACCAGGAATTGAAGTTTGAGATGAATGGGGAATTGTTAGAAATGTGGATATGCTTAGAAATATAGATATTAATGCTGCTGGGCAGCTGAAATAGTAGTGATGGCCAAAATGATGGAAATTGAGAAACCTGTGCATTGGGAGAAAGAGCAGATTTTTCAAGTAGCAAAATTCATGGAAATGGAAGATTCTTCTAAGCTGGGAAATAAGATGTATCTGCAGACAGAGAAAGTGCCAGAATTTGATCAATGCTGGAAATAGAGAGAAGCTGTAGATGTGTTGATTGATATTTATTGTAAGAAACTGAGCACTTGCTGGATAGCAATAAGCTGATTTGTTGAAAAAGAGAGAAATTGAGCAGTTGCTCAAACTGTTTAGAACAATGAACATTTTGAAATGTGTGGAATTTTAGAAATTGAGATATTAATATAGATTAGCTGTAGAAATTATTGAAGGTGCAGAATTTCATTGAAACCAGAAATCTCTGCAGGCGGTGGAAGAGCGGATGATAAAATAAGCTAACTTCATGGAACAGGCGACTTTACAAATAATGAGAGTGAGATATATCTGCAGATATCGAAATTAATTCAAATTGCACAATTGCTAGAAACTGACATTGTGATAGAGACGGAATGCAGGATTTCCTGACATTGAAGGATATGGAGATATGGAAGTTGTTGTGAATGTGGAGAACCTGCAAACTTCCTGAATGTAACAACTTGCTTCAAACTGAGAATTTGTTATGTACAGAGCACTAGGTTTGCTGACTGAGTGAAATTGATAAATTATAGGTTCAGATGAATGAGGAATAGCTGGCAATGAGGAGATAGTAAGAAGTTGTTACAAATATTTAGATAGGAAATGGACATTAATAGAGATACGAGATTAATTAAGTGGATCATCTTGAACATTGAGAGAAGCTACAAAAAGCAAAATTCATGATAATTGGAGATTTTGCGAATATGGGAACAAAGAAATATCTGCAGTTAAGGAATATACAAGATGTTGATCAATCATTTGAAATTGGTATTTTGCAAGGTACAGAGAGCCAGCTTTTCAGAATTTGTGGGATATGGAGAAATTGAAGATACGATCAATATGGAAAAGCTGCAAGATTGCTAAGTAGTATATATTGCTGGGAAATGAGAATGTGACAGATACAGAGAACTAAATTTGCTGGTAAATATAGAACACCAGGAATTGAAGTTTGAGATGAATGGGGAATTGTTAGAAATGTGGATATGCTTAGAAATATAGATATTAATGCTGCTGGGCAGCTGAAATAGTAGTGATGGCCAAAATGATGGAAATTGAGAAACCTGTGCATTGGGAGAAAGAGCAGATTTTTCAAGTAGCAAAATTCATGGAAATGGAAGATTCTTCTAAGCTGGGAAATAAGATGTATCTGCAGACAGAGAAAATGCCAGAATTTGATCAATGGCTGGAAATAGAGAGAAGCTGTAGAATTGTTGATTGATATTTATTGTAAGAAACTGAGCACTTGCTGGATAGCAAAAAGCTGATTTGTTGAAAAAGATTGAAATTGAGCAGTTGCAAACTGTTTAGAACAATGAACATTTTGAAATGTGTGGAATTTTTGAAATTGAGATATTAATATAGATTAGCTGTAGAAATTATTGAAGGTGCAGAATTTCATTGAAACCAGAAATCTCTGCAGGCGGTGGAAGAGCGGATGATAAAATAAGCTAACTTCATGGAACAGGCGACTTTACAAATATTGAGAGTGAGATATATCTGCAGATATCAAAATTAATTCAAATTGCACAATTGCTAGAAACTGACATTGTGATAGAGACGGAATGCAGGATTTCCTGACATTGAAGGATATGGAGATATGGAAGTTGTTGTGAATGTGGAGAACCTGCAAACTTCCTGAATCTAACCAATTGCTTCAAACTGAGAATTTGTTACGTACAGAGAACTAGGTTTGCTGACTGAGTGAAATTGATAAATTATAGGTTCAGATGAATGAGGAATAGCTGGCAATGAGGAGATAGTAAGAAGTTGTTACAAATATTTAGATAGGAAATGGACATTAATAGAGATACGAGATTAATTAAGTGGATCATCTTGAACATTGAGAGAAGATACAAAAAGCAAAATTCATGATAATTGGAGATTTTGCGAATATGGGAACAAAGAAATATCTGCAGTTAAGGAATATACAAGATGTTGATCAATCATTTGAAATTGGTATTTTGCAAGGTACAGAGAGCCAGCTTTTCAGAATTTGTGGGATATGGAGAAATTGAAGATACGATCAATATGGAAAAGCTGCAAGATTGCTAAGTAGTATCTATTGCTGGGAAATGAGAATGTGACAGATACAGAGAACTAAATTTGCTGGTAAACATAGAACACCAGGAATTGAAGTTTGAGATGAATGGGGAATTGTTAGAAATGTGGATATGCTTAGAAATATAGATATTAATGCTGCTGGGCAGCTGAAATAGTAGTGATGGCCAAAATGATGGAACTTGAGAAACCTGTGCATTGGGAGAAAGAGCAGATTTTTCAAGTAGCAAAATTCATGGAAATGGAAGATTCTGCTAAGCTGGGAAATAAGATGTATCTGAAGACAGAGAAAATGCCAGAATTTGATCAATGGCTGGAAATAGAGAGAAGCTGTAGATGTGTTGATTGATATTTATTGTAAGAAACTGAGCACTTGCTGAATAGCAATCAGCTGATTTGTTGAAGAAGAGAAAAATTGAGCAGTTGCAAACTGTTTAGAACAATGAACATTTTGAACTGTGTGGAATTTTTTGAAATTGAGATATTAATATAGATTAGCTGTAGAAATTATTGAAGGTACAGAATTTCATTGAAACCAGAAATCTCTGCAGGCGGTGGAAGAGCGGATGATAAAATAAGCTAACTTCATGGAACAGGCGACTTTACAAATATTGAGAGTGAGATATATCTGCAGATATCAAAATTAATTCAAATTGCACAATTGCTAGAAACTGACATTGTGATAGAGACGGAATGCAGGATTTCCTGACATTGAAGGATATGGAGATATGGAAGTTGTTGTGAATGTGGAGAACCTGCAAACTTCCTGAATCTAACCAATTGCTTCAAACTGAGAATTTGTTACGTACAGAGAACTAGGTTTGCTGACTGAGTGAAATTGATAAATTATAGGTTCAGATGAATGAGGAATAGCTGGCAATGAGGAGATAGTAAGAAGTTGTTACAAATATTTAGATAGGAAATGGACATTAATAGAGATACGAGATTAATTAAGTGGATCATCTTGAACATTGAGAGAAGCTACAAAAAGCAAAATTCATGATAATTGGAGATTTTGCGAATATGGGAACAAAGAAATATCTGCAGTTAAGGAATATACAAGATGTTGATCAATCATTTGAAATTGGTATTTTGCAAGGTACAGAGAGCCAGCTTTTCAGAATTTGTGGGATATGGAGAAATTGAAGATACGATCAATATGGAAAAGCTGCAAGATTGCTAAGTAGTATATATTGCTGGGAAATGAGAATGTGACAGATACAGAGAACTAAATTTGCTGGTAAACATAAAACACCAGGAATTGAAGTTTGAGATGAATGGGGAATTGTTAGAAATGTGGATATGCTTAGAAATATAGATATTAATGCTGCTGGGCAGCTGAAATAGTAGTGATGGCCAAAATGATGGAACTTGGGAAACCTGTGCATTGGGAGAAAGAGCAGATTTTTCAAGTAGCAAAATTCATGGAAATGGAAGATTCTTCTAAGCTGGGAAATAAGATGTATCTGACGACAGAGAAAATGCCAGAATTTGATCAATGGCTGGAAATAGAGAGCTGTAGATGTGTTGATTGATATTTCTTGTAAGAAACTGAGCACTTGCTGAATAGCAATCAGCTGATTTGTTGAAGAAGGGAAAAATTGAGCAGTTGCAAACTGTTTAGAACAATGAACATTTTGAAATGTGTGGAATTTTTTGAAATTGAGATATTAATATAGATTAGCTGTAGAAATTATTGAAGGTACAGAATTTCATTGAAACCAGAAATCTCTGCAGGCGGTGGAAGAGCGGATGATAAAATAAGCTAACTTCATGGAACAGGCGACTTTACAAATAATGAGAGTGAGATATATCTGCAGATATCAAAATTAATTCAAATTGCACAATTGCTAGAAACTGACATTGTGATAGAGACGGAATGCAGGATTTCCTGACATTGAAGGATATGGAGATATGGAAGTTGTTGTGAATGTGGAGAACCTGCAAACTTCCTGCATCTAACCAATTGCTTCAAACTGAGAATTTGTTACGTACAGAGAACTAGGTTTGCTGACTGAGTGAAATTGATAAATTATAGGTTCAGATGAATGAGGAATAGCTGGCAATGAGGAGATAGTAAGATGTTGTTACAAATATTTAGATAGGAAATGGACATTAATAGAGATACGAGATTCATTAAATGGATCATCTTGAACATTGAGAGAAGCTACAAAAAGCAAAATTCATGATAATTGGAGATTTTGCGAATATGGGAACAAAGAAATATCTGCAGTTAAGGAATATACAAGATGTTGATCAATCATTTGAAATTGGTATTTTGCAAGGTACAGAGAGCCAGCTTTTCAGAATTTGTGGGATATGGAGAAATTGAAGATACGATCAATATGGAAAAGCTGCAAGATTGCTAAGTAGTATATATTGCTGGGAAATGAGAATGTGACAGATACAGAGAACTAAATTTGCTGGTAAATATAGAACACCAGGAATTGAAGTTTGAGATGAATGGGGAATTGTTAGAAATGTGGATATGCTTAGAAATATAGATATTAATGCTGCTGGGCAGCTGAAATAGTAGTGATGGCCAAAATGATGGAACTTGGGAAACCTGTGCATTGGGAGAAAGAGCAGATTTTTCAAGTAGCAAAATTCATGGAAATGGAAGATTCTTCTAAGCTGGGAAATAAGATGTATCTGACGACAGAGAAAATGCCAGAATTTGATCAATGGCTGGAAATAGAGAGAAGCTGTAGATGTGTTGATTGATATTTATTGTAAGAAACTGAGCACTTGCTGAATAGCAATCAGCTGATTTGTTGAAGAAGAGAAAAATTGAGCAGTTGCTCAAACTGTTTAGAACAATGAACATTTTGAAATGTGTGGAATTTTTTGAAATTGAGATATTAATATAGATTAGCTGTAGAAATTATTGAAGGTGCAGAATTTCATTGAAACCAGAAATCTCTGCAGGCGGTGGAAGAGCGGATGATAAAATAAGCTAACTTCATGGAACAGGCGACTTTACAAATATTGAGAGTGAGATATATCTGCAGATATCAAAATTAATTCACATTGCACAATTGCTAGAAACTGACATTGTGATAGAGACGGAATGCAGGATTTCCTGACATTGAAGGATATGGAGATATGGAAGTTGTTGTGAATTTGGAGAACCTGCAAACTTCCTGAATGTAACAACTTGCTTCAAACTGAGAATTTGTTATGTACAGAGCACTAGGTTTGCTGACTGAGTGAAATTGATAAATTATAGGTTCAGATGAATGAGGAATAGCTGGCAATGAGGAGATAGTAAGAAGTTGTTACAAATATTTAGATAGGAAATGGACATTAATAGAGATACGAGATTAATTAAGTGGATCATCTTGAACATTGAGAGAAGCTACAAAAAGCAAAATTCATGATAATTGGAGATTTTGCGAATATGGGAACAAAGAAATATCTGCAGTTAAGGAATATACAAGATGTTGATCAATCATTTGAAATTGGTATTTTGCAAGGTACAGAGAGCCAGCTTTTCAGAATTTGTGGGATATGGAGAAATTGAAGATACGATCAATATGGAAATGCTGCAAGATTGCTAAGTAGTATATATTGCTGGGAAATGAGAATGTGACAGATACAGAGAACGTAATTTGCTGGTAAATATAGAACACCAGGAATTGAAGTTTGAGATGAATGGGGAATTGTTAGAAATGTGGATATGCTTAGAAATATAGATATTAATGCTGCTGGGCAGCTGAAATTGTAGTGATGGCCAAAATGATGGAAATTGAGAAACCTGTGCATTGGGAGAAAGAGCAGATTTTTCAAGTAGCAAAATTCATGGAAATGGAAGATTCTTCTAAGCTGGGAAATAAGATGTATCTGCAGACAGAGAAAGTGCCAGAATTTGATCAATGGCTGGAAATAGAGAGAAGCTGTAGAAGTGTTGATTGATATTTATTGTAAGAAACTGAGCACTTGCTGGATAGCAATAAGCTGATTTGTTGAAAAAGAGAGAAATTGAGCAGTTGCTCAAACTGTTTAGAACAATGAACATTTTGAAATGTGTGGAATTTTAGAAATTGAGATATTAATGTAGATTAGCTGTAGAAATTATTGAAGGTGCAGAATTTCATTGAAACCAGAAATCTCTGCAGGCGGTGGAAGAGCGGATGATAAAATAAGCTAACTTCATGGAACAGGCGACTTTACAAATAATGAGAGTGAGATATATCTGCAGATATCGAAATTAATTCAAATTGCACAATTGCTAGAAACTGACATTGTGATAGAGACGGAATGCAGGATTTCCTGACATTGAAGGATATGGAGATATGGAAGTTGTTGTGAATGTGGAGAACCTGCAAACTTCCTGAATCTAACCAATTGCTTCAAACTGAGAATTTGTTACGTACAGAGAACTAGGTTTGCTGACTGAGTGAAATTGATAAATTATTGGTTCAGATGAATGAGGAGTAGCTGGAAATAAGGAGATAGTAGAAGTTGTTACAAATATTTAGATAGGAAATGGACATTAAGAGAGATACGAGATTAATTAAGTGGATCATCTTGAACATTGAGAGAAGCTACAAAAAGCAAAATTCATGATAATTGGAGATTTTGCGAATATGGGAACAAAGAAATATCTGCAGTTAAGGAATATACAAGATGTTGATCAATCATTTGAAATTGGTATTTTGCAAGGTACAGAGAGCCAGCTTTTCAGAATTTGTGGGATATGGAGAAATTGAAGATACGATTAATATGGAAAAGCTGCAAGATTGCTAAGTAGTATATATTGCTGGGAAATGAGAATGTGACAGATACAAAGAACTAAATTTGCTGGTAAACATAGAACACCAGGAATTGAAGTTTGAGATGAATGGGGAATTGTTAGAAATGTGGATATGCTTAGAAATATAGATATTAATGCTGCTGGGCAGCTGAAATAGTAGTGATGGCCTAAATGATGGAAATTGAGACACCTGTGCATTGGGAGAAAGAGCAGATGTTTCAATTAGCAAAATTCACGGAAATGGAAGATTCTCCTAAGCTGGGAAATAAGATCTATTTACAGACAGAGAAAATGCCAGAATTTGATCAGAGCTGGAAATAGAGGGAACAGTAGAAGGTTTGATTGATATTTATTGTAAGAAACTGAGCACTTGCTGGATAGCAATAAGCTGATTTGTTGAAAAAGGGAGAAATTGAGCAGTTGCTGAAACTGTTTAGAACAATGACCATTTTGAAATGTGTGGAATTTTAGAAATTGAGATATTAATATAGATTAGCAGTAGAAATTATTGAAGGTGCAGAATTTCATTGAAACCAGAAATCTCAGCAGGCGGTGGAAGAGCGGATGATAAAATAAGCTAACTGCATGGAACAGGCGACTTTACTAATATTGAGAGTGAGATATATCTGCAGATATCGAAATTAATTCAAATTGCACAATTGCTAGAAACTGACATTGTGATAGAGACGGAATGCAGGATTTCCTGACATTGAAGGATATGGAGATATGGAAGTTGTTGTGAATGTGGAGAACCTGCAAACTTCCTGATTCTAACCAATTGCTTCAAACTGAGAATTTGTTACGTACAGAGAACTAGGTTTGCTGACTGAGTGAAATTGATAAATTTTAAGTTCAGATGAATGAGGAATACCTGGCAATGAGGAGATTGTAAGAAGTTGTTACAAATAGTTAGATAGGAAATGGACATTAATAGAGATACGAGATTAATTAAGTGGATCATCTTGAACATTGAGAGAAGCTACAAAAAGCAAAATTCATGATAATTGGAGATTTTGCGAATATGGGAACAAAGAAATATCTGCAGTTAAGGAATATACAAGTTGTTGATCAATCATTTGAAATTGGTAGTTTGCAAGGTACAGAGAGCCAGCTTTTCAGAATTTGTGGGATATGGAGAAATTGAAGATACGATCAATATGGAAAAGCTGCAAGATTGCTAAGTAGTATATATTGCTGGGAAATGAGAATGTGACAGATACAGAGAACTAAATTTGCTGGTAAATATAGAACACCAGGAATTGAAGTTTGAGATGAATGGGGAATTGTTAGGAATGTGGATATGCTTAGAAATATAGATATTAATGCTGCTGGGCAGCTGAAATAGTAGTGATGGCCAAAATGATGGAAGTTGAGAAACCTGTGCATTGGGAGAAAGAGCAGATTTTTCAACTAGCAAAATTCATGGAAATGGAAGATTCTTCTAAGCTGGGAATTAAGATGTATCTGCAGACAGAGAAAATGCCAGAATTTGATCAATGGCTGGAAATAGAGAGAAGCTGTAGATGTGTTGACTGATATTTATTGTAAGAAACTGAGCACTTGCTGGATAGCAATAAGCTGATTTGTTTCAAAAGAGAAAAATTGAGCATTGCAAACTGTTTAGAACAATGAACATTTTGAAATGTGTGGAGTTTTAGAAATTGAGATATTAATATAGATTAGCTGTAGAAATTATTGAAGGTACAGAATTTCATTGAAACCAGAAGTCTCTGCAGGCGGTGGAAGAGCGGATGATAAAAAAAGCTAACTTCATGGAACAGGCGACTTTACAAATATTGAGATTGAGAAATATATGCATATATCGAAATTACTTCAAATTGCACAATTGCTAGAATCTGACATTGTGATAGAGACGGAAAGCAAGATTTCCTAACATTGAAGTATATGGAAGTATGGATGTTGTGGTTAATGTGGAGAACCTACAAAAGTCCTGAATCTAACCAATTGCTTCAAACTGAGAACTTTTTACGTACAGAGAACTAGGTTTGCTGACAAAGAGAGAAATTGATCAATTACAGGTTCAGATGAAGGAGGAGTAGCTGGAAATGAGGAGATAGTAAGAAGTTGTTCCAAATATTTAGATAGGAAATGGACATTAATAGAGATAGCGAGATTAATTAAATGGATCATCTTGAACATTGAGAGAAGCTACAAAAAGCAAAATTCATGGTGATTGGAGATTTAGCTAATATGGGAACAAAGGAATATCTGCAGTTAAGGAATATACAAGATGTTGATCAATCATTTGAACTTGGTATTTTGCAAGATACAGACAGCCAGCTTTTCAGAACTTGTAGGATATGGAGAAATTGAAGATGCGATCAATACGGAAAAGCTGCACGATTGCTAAGTAATATATATTGCTGGGAAATGAGAATGTGACAGATACAGGGAACTAAATTTGCTGGTAAATATAGAACACCAGGAATTGAAGTTTGAGATGAATGGGGAATTGTTTGAAATGTGGATATGCATAGAAATATAGATATTAATGCTGCTGGGCAGCTGAAATAGTAGTGATGGCCAAAATGATTGAAATTGAGAAACCTGTGCATTGGGAGAAAGAGCAGATGCTTCAAGTAGCAAAATTCATGCAAATGGAAGATTCTCCTAAAATCAGCTGACTTCATGGAACAGGCGACTTTACAAATATTGAGATTGAGATATATGTGCAGATATCGAAATTACTTCAAATTGCACAATTGCTAGAAACTGACATTGTGATAGAGACGGAATGCAGGATTTCTTGACTTTGAAGGATATGGATATATGGAAGTTGTGGTGAATTTGCAGAACCTGCAAACGTCCTGAGTCTGACGAATTGCTACAAACTGAGAACTTCTAACGTACAGAGAACTAGGTTTGCTGAAAAAGACTGAAATTGATCAATTATAGGTTCAGATGAATTAGGAGTAGCTGGAAATGAGGAGATCGTAAGAAGTTGTTCCAAATATTTAGATAGGAAATGGACATTAATAGAGATAGCGAGATTAATTAAATGGATCATCTTGAACATTGAGAGAAGCTACAAAAAGCAAAATTCATGATAATTTGAGATACTGCTAATATGGAAACAAAGAAATATCTGCAGTTAAGGAATATACAAGATGTTGATCAATCATTTGAAATTAGTATTTTGCAAGATACAAATAGCCACCTTTGCAGAATTTCTAGGATATGGAGGAATTGAAGATGCGTCAATGCGGAAAGCTGCAAGATTGCTAAGTAGTACATTTGCTGGGAATTGAAAATGTGACAAATACAGAGAACTAAATTTGCTGGTAAATATAGAACACCAGGAATTGAAGTTTGAGATGAATGGGGAATTGTTAGAAATGTGGATATGCTTAGAAATTAGATATTAATGGTGCTGGGGAGCTGAAATAGGAGTAATGGCCAAAATGATGGAAATTGAGAAACCTGTGCATTGGGAGAAAGAGCAGATGCTTCAAGTGGCAAAATTCATGGAAATGGAAGATTCTCCTAAGCTGGGAAATATGATGTATCTACAGACAGAGAAAATGCCAGAATTTGATCAATTGCTGGAAATAGAGAGAAGCTGTAGATGTGTGGATTGATATTTATTGTAAGAAACTGAGCACTTGCTGGATAGCAATAAGCTGATTTGTTGAAAAAGAGAGAAATTGAGCAGTTGAAAACTGATTAGAACAATGAAGATTTGGAAATGTGTGGAGTTTTAGAAATTGAGATATTAATATAGATTAGCTGTAGAAATTATTGAAGGTGCAAAATTTGATTGAAGCCAGAAATCTCTGCAGTCAGTGGAAGAACGCATGATAAAATCAGCTAACTTCATGGAACAGGCGACTTTACAAATATTGAGATTGAGATATATCTGCAGATATCGAAATTACTTCAAATTGCACAATTGCTAGAAACTGACATTGTGATATTGACGGAATGCAGGATTTCTTGACTTTGAAGGATATGGATATATGGAAGTTGTGGTGAGTTTGGAGAACCTGCAAACGTCCTGAATCTAACCAATTGCTTCAAACTGAGAATTTGTTACGTACAGAGAAGTAGGTTTGCTGACACAGTTTAATTGATAAGTTATAGGTTCAGATGAATGAGGAGTAGCTGGAAATGTGGAGATAGTAAAAAGTTGTTCCAAATATTTAGATAGGAAATGGACATTAATAGAGATAGCGAGATTAATTAAATGGATCATCTTGAACATTGAGAGAAGCTACAAAAAGCAAAATTCATGATAATTGGAGTTTTTGCTAATATGGAAAGAAAGAAATATTTGCAGTTAAGGAATATACAAGATGTTGATCAATCATTTGAAATTGGTATTTTGCAAGATACAGAGAGCCAGCTTTTCAGAATTTGTAGAATATGGAGAAATTGAAGATGCGATCAATGCGGAAAAGCTGCAAGATTGCTAAGCAGTACATTTGTTGAGAATTGAAAATGTGACAAATACAGAGAACTAAATTTGCTGGTAAATATAGAACACCAGGAATTGAAGTTTGAGATGGATGGGGAATTGTTAGAAATGTGGATATTCTTAGAAATATAGATAGTAATGGTGCTGGGGAGCTGAAATAGTAGTAATGGTCAAAATGATGGAAATTGAGAAACCTGTGCATTGGGAGAAAGAGCAGATGATTCAAGTAGCAAAATTCATGAAATGGAAGATTCTCCTTAGCTGGGAAATAAGATGTATCTACAGACAGAGAAAATGCCAGAATTTGATGAATTGCTGGAAATAGAGAGACGCTGTAGAAGTGTTGATTGATATTTATTGTAAGAAAATGAGCAAATGCTGGATAGCAATAAGCTGATTTGTTGAAAAAGAGAGAAATTGAGCACATGAAAACTGTTTAGAACAATGAACATTTGGAAATGTGTGGAATTTTAGAGATTGAGATGTTAATATATATTAGCTGTAGAAATTAATGAAGGTGCAGAATTTGATTGAAACCAGAAATCTCTGCAGTCAGTAGAAGAGCGGATGATAAAATCAGCTAACTTCATGGAACAGGCGACTTTGCAAATATTGAGATTGAGATATATCTGCAGATAACGAAGTTACTTCAAATTGCAAAATTGCTAGAAACTGACATTGTGATAGAGACAGAATGCAGGATTTCCTGACCTTGAAGGATATGGAGATATGGAAGTTGTGGTGAATGTGGAGTACCTGCAAATGTCCTGAACCTAACCAAATGCTTCAAACTGAGAATTTGTTACGTACAGAGAACTATGTTTGCTGACAGAGTGAAATTGATAAATTACAGGTTCAGATGAATGAGGAGTAGCTGGAAATGAGGAGATAGTAAGAAGTTGTTCCAAATATTTAGATAGGAAATGGACATTAATAGAGATAGCGAGCTTAATTAAATGGATCATCTTGAACATTGAGAGAAGCTACAAAAAGCAAAATTCATGATGATTTGAGATTTTGCAAATATGGAAACAAATAAATATCTGCAGTTAAGGAATATACAAGATGTTGATCAATCATTTGAAATTTTGCAAGATACAAATAGCCACCTTTGCAGAATTTATAGGATATGGAGGAATTGAAGATGCGTCAATGCGGAAAGCTGCAAGATTGCTAAGTAGTACATTTGCTGAGAATTGAAAATGTGACAAATACAGAGAACTAAATTTGCTGGTAAATATAGAACACCAGGAATTGAAGTTTGAGATGAATGGGGAAATGTTAGAAATGTGGATATGCTTAGAAATATAGATATTAATGCTGCTGGAGAGCTGAAATAGCAGTGATGGACAAAATGATGGAAATTGAGAAAGCTGTGCATTGGGCGAAAGAACAGATGCTTCAAGCAGCAAAATTCATGGAAATGGAAGATTCTCCTAAGCTGGGAACTAAGATGTATCTACAGACAGAGAAAATGCCAGAATTTGATCAATTGCAGGAAAGAGAGAGAAGCTGTAGAGGTGTTGATTGATATTTATTGTAAGAAACTGAGCACTTGCTGGATAGCAATAAACTGATTTGTTGAAAAAGAGAAATGGAGTAGTTGAACGCTGTTTAGAACAATGAAGATTTGGAAATGTGTGGAGTTTTAGAAATTGAGATATTAATATCGATTAGCTGTAGAAATCATTGAAGGTGCAGAATTTGATTGAAACCAGAAATCTCTGTAGTCAGTGGAAGAGCGGATGATAAAATAAGCTAACTTCATGGAATTGGCGACTTTAAAAATATTCAGATTGAGATATATCAGCAGATATCGAAAAAACTTAAAATTGCACAATTGCTAGAATCTGACATTGTGAAAGAGAAGGAAAGCAAGATTTTGTGACATTGAAGTAAATGGAGATATGGAAGTTGTGGTGAATGTGGAGAACCTGCAAACATCCTGAATCTACCCAATTGCTTCAAACTGAGAATTTGTTACGTACAGAGAACTAAGATTGCTGACAAAGAGTGAAATTGATAAATTATTGGTTCAGATGAATGAGGAGTAGCTGGAAATGAGGAGATAGTAGAAGTTGTTCCAAATATTTAGATAGGAAATGCACATTAATAGAGATAGCGAGATTAATTAAATGGATCATCTTTAACATTGAGAGAAGCTACTAAAAGCAAAATTCATGATAATTGGAGAATTTGCTAAGATGGGAACAAAGAAATATCTGCAGTTTGAGAATATACAAGACATTGAGCATTCGATTGATTTTGATATTTTGCAAGAAACAGAGAGCCAGCTTTTCAGAATTTGCAGGATATGGCAAAAATTGAAGAAGCGTTCAATGCGGAGAAGCTGCAAGATTGCTAAGTAGTACATATTGCTGAGAATTGAGAATGTGACAGATACAGGGAACTAAATTTGCTGGTAAATATAGAACACCAGGAATTGAAGTCTGAGATTAATGGGGAATTGTTAGAAATGTGGATATGCTTAGAAATATAGATATTAATGCTGCTGGAGAGCTGAAATAGCAGTGATGGATTAAATGATGGAAATTGAGAAACCTGGGCATTGGGCGAAAGAACAGATGCTTCAAGTAGCAAAATTCATGGAAATGGAAGATTCTCCTAAGCGGGGAACTAAGATGTATCTACAGACAGAGAAAATGCCAGAATTTGATCAATTGCAGGAAAGAGAGAGAAGCTGTAGAGGTGTTGATTGATATGTATTGTAAGAAACTGAGCACTTGCTGGATAGCAATAAACTGATTTGTTGAAAAAGAGAAATGGAGTAGTTGAACGCTGTTTAGATCAATGAAGATTTGGAAATGTGTGGAGTTTTAGAAATTGAGATATTAATATCGATTAGCTGTAGAAATTATTGAAGGTGCAGAATTCCATTGAAACCTGAAATTTCTGTAGTCAGTGGAAGAGCGGATGATAAAATAAGCTAACTTCATGGAATTTGCGACTTTACAAATATTGAGATTGCGATATATCTGCAGATATCGATAGTACTTCAAATTGCACAATTGCTAGAATCTGACATTGTGATAGAGAAGGAAAGCAAGATTTCATGACATTGAAGTATATGGAGATATGGAAGTTGTGGTGAATGTGGAGAACCGGCAAACGTCCTGAATCTAATCAGTTGCTTCAAACTGAGAATTCGTTACGTAAAGAGATCTAAGTTTGCAGACAAAGATTGAAAAAAATAAAGTATTGGTTCAGATGAATGAGGAGTAGCTGGAAATGAGGAGATAGTAGAAGTTATTCCAAATATTTAGATAGGAAATGCACATTAATGGAGATAGCGAGATTAATTAAATGGATCATCTTGAACATTGAGAGAAGCTACTAAAAGCAAAATTCATGATAATTGGAGAATTTGCTAATGTGGGAACAAAGAAATATCTGCAGTTAGGGAATATACAAGACATTGAGCAATGGATTGATTTTGGAAATGTGGGGAATTTTAGAAATTGAGATATTAATATCGATTAGCTGTAGAAATTATTGAAGGTGCAGAATTTGATTGAAACCAGAAATCTCTGCAGTCAGTGGAAGAGTGGATGAAAAAATCAGCTAACTTCATGGAATTGGTGACTTTACAGATATTGAGATTGAAATATATCTGCAGATATCGAAAAAACTTAAAATTGCACAATTGCTAGAATCTGACATTGTGATAGAGAAGGAAAGCAAGATTTTGTGACATTGAAGTATATGGAGATATGGAAGTTGTGGTGAATGTGGAGAACCTGCAAACGTCCTGAATCTACCCAATTGCTTCAAACTGAGAATTTGTTACGTACAGAGAACTAAGATTGCTGACAAAGAGTGAAATTGATAAATTATTGGTTCAGATGAATGAGGAGTAGCTGGAAATGAGGAGATAGTAGAAGTTGTTCCAAATATTTAGATAGGAAATGCACATTAATAGAGATAGCGAGATTAATTAAATGGATCATCTTGAACATTGAGAGAAGCTACTAAAATCAAAATTCATGATAATTGGAGAATTTGCTAAGATGGGAACAAAGAAATATCTGCAGTTTGAGAATATACAAGACATTGAGCATTCGATTGCTTTTGATATTTTGCAAGATACAGAGAGCCAGCTTTTCAGAATTTGCAGGATATGGCAAAAATTGAAGAAGCGTTCAATGCGGAGAAGCTGCAAGATTGCTAAGTAGTACATATTGCTGAGAATTGAGAATGTGACAGATACAGGGAACTAAATTTGCTTGTAAAGATAGAACACCAGGAATTGAAGTCTGAGATTAATGGGGAATTGTTAGAAATGTGGATATGCTTAGAAATATAGATATTAATGCTGCTGGAGAGCTGAAATAGCAGTGATGGATTAAAATGGAAATTGAGAAACCTGGGCATTGGGCGAAAGAACAGATGCTTCAAGTAGCAAAATTCATGGAAATGGAAGATTCTCCTAAGCGGGGAACTAAGATGTATCTACAGACAGAGAAAATGCCAGAATTTGATCAATTGCAGGAAAGAGAGAGAAGCTGTAGCGGTGTTGATTGATATTTATTATAAGAAACTGAGCACTTGCTGGATAGCAATAAACTGATTTGTTGAAAAAGAGAAATGGAGTAGTTGAACGCTGTTTAGATCAATGAAGATTTGGAAATGTGTGGAGTTTTAGAAATTGAGATATTAATATCGATTAGCTGTAGAAATTATTGAAGGTGCAGAATTTGATTGAAACCAGAAATCGCTGCAGTCAGTGGAAGAGATGATAAAATAAGCTAACTTCATGGAATTGGCGACTTTACAAATATTGAGATTGAGATATATCTGCAGATATCGATAGTACTTCAAATTGCACAATTGCTAGAATCTGACATTGTGATAGAGAAGGAAAGCAAGATTTCATGACATTGAAGTATATGGAGATATGGAAGTTGTGGTGAATGTGGAGAACCGGCAAACGTCCTGAATCTAACCAATTGCTTCAAACTGAGAATTCGTTACGTAAAGAGATCTAAGTTTGCAGACAAAGATTGAAAAAAATAAATTATTGGTTCAGATGAATGAGGAGTAGCTGGAAATGAGGAGATAGTAGAAGTTATTCCAAATATTTAGATAGGAAATGCACATTAATGGAGATAGCGAGATTAATTAAATGGATCATCTTGAACATTGAGAGAAGCTACTAAAAGCAAAATTCATGATAATTGGAGAATTTGCTAACGTGGGAACAAAGAAATATCTGCAGTTAGGGAATATAGAAGACATTGAGCAATGGATTGATTTTGGATATGTGTGGAATTTTAGAAATTGAGATATTAATATCGATTTGCTGTAGAAATTATTGAAGGTGCAGAATTTGATTGAAACCAGAAATCTCTGCAGTCAGTGGAAGAGCGGATGATAAAATGAGCTAACTTCACGGAATTGGCGACTTTCAGATATTGAGATTGAGATATATCTGCAGATATCGAAAAAACTTAAAATTGCACAATTGCTAGAATCTGACATTGTGATAGAGAAAGAAAGCAAGATTTTGTGACATTGAAGTAAATGGAGATATGGAAGTTGTGGTGAATGTGGAGAACCTGCAAACATCCTGAATCTACCCAATTGCTTCAAACAGAGAATTTGTTACGTACAGAGAACTAAGATTGCTGACAAAGAGTGAAATTGATAAATTATTGGTTCAGATGAATGAGGAGTAGCTGGAAATGAGGAGATAGTAGAAGTTGTTCCAAATATTTAGATAGGAAATGCACATTAATAGAGATAGCGAGATTAATTAAATGGATCATCTTTAACATTGAGAGAAGCTACTAAAAGCAAAATTCATGATAATTGGAGAATTTGCTAAGATGGGAACAAAGAAATATCTGCAGTTTGAGAATATACAAGACATTGAGCATTCGATTGATTTTGATATTTTGCAAGAAACAGAGAGCCAGCTTTTCAGAATTTGCAGGATATGGCAAAAATTGAAGAAGCGTTCAATGCGGAGAAGCTGCAAGATTGCTAAGTAGTACATATTGCTGAGAATTGAGAATGTGACAGATACAGGGAACTAAATTTGCTGGTAAATATAGAACACCAGGAATTGAAGTCTGAGATTAATGGGGAATTGTTAGAAATGTGGATATGCTTAGAAATATAGATATTAATGCTGCTGGAGAGCTGAAATAGCAGTGATGGATTAAATGATGGAAATTGAGAAACCTGGGCATTGGGCGAAAGAACAGATGCTTCAAGTAGCAAAATTCATGGAAATGGAAGATTCTCCTAAGCGGGGAACTAAGATGTATCTACAGACAGAGAAAATGCCAGAATTTGATCAATTGCAGGAAAGAGAGAGAAGCTGTAGAGGTGTTGATTGATATTTATTATAAGAAACTGAGCACTTGCTGGATAGCAATAAACTGATTTGTTGAAAAAGAGAAATGGAGTAGTTGAACGCTGTTTAGATCAATGAAGATTTGGAAATGTGTGGAGTTTTAGAAATTGAGATATTAATATCGATTAGCTGTAGAAATTATTGAAGGTGCAGAATTCCATTGAAACCTGAAATGTCTGTAGTCAGTGGAAGAGCGGATGATAAAATAAGCTAACTTCATGGAATTTGCGACTTTACAAATATTGAGATTGCGATATATCTGCAGATATCGATAGTACTTCAAATTGCACAATTGCTAGAATCTGACATTGTGATAGAGAAGGAAAGCAAGATTTCATGACATTGAAGTATATGGAGATATGGAAGTTGTGGTGAATGTGGAGAACCGGCAAACGTCCTGAATCTAATCAGTTGCTTCAAACTGAGAATTCGTTACGTAAAGAGATCTAAGTTTGCAGACAAAGATTGAAAAAAATAAAGTATTGGTTCAGATGAATGAGGAGTAGCTGGAAATGAGGAGATAGTAGAAGTTATTCCAAATATTTAGATAGGAAATGCACATTAATGGAGATAGCGAGATTAATTAAATGGATCATCTTGAACATTGAGAGAAGCTACTAAAAGCAAAATTCATGATAATTGGAGAATTTGCTAATGTGGGAACAAAGAAATATCTGCAGTTAGGGAATATACAAGACATTGAGCAATGGATTGATTTTGGAAATGTGGGGAATTTTAGAAATTGAGATATTAATATCGATTAGCTGTAGAAATTATTGAAGGTGCAGAATTTGATTGAAACCAGAAATCTCTGCAGTCAGTGGAAGAGTGGATGATAAAATCAGCTAACTTCATGGAATTGGTGACTTTACAGATATTGAGATTGAAATATATCTGCAGATATCGAAAAAACTTAAAATTGCACAATTGCTAGAATCTGACATTGTGATAGAGAAGGAAAGCAAGATTTTGTGACATTGAAGTATATGGAGATATGGAAGTTGTGTTGAATGTGGAGAACCTGCAAAAGTCCTGAATCTACCCAATTGCTTCAAACTGAGAATTTGTTACGTACAGAGAACTAAGATTGCTGACAATGAGTGAAATTGATAAATTATTGGTTCAGATGAATGAGGAGTAGCTGGAAATGAGGAGATAGTAGATGTTGTTCTAAATATTTAGATAGGAAATGCACATTAAAAGAGATAGCGAGATTAATTAAATGGATCATCTTGAACATTGAGAGAAGCTACTAAAAGCAAAATTCATGATAATTGGAGAATTTGCTAATATGGGAACAAATAAATATGTGCAGTTTGGGAATCTACAAGACATTGAGCAATCGATTGATTTTGATATTTTGCAATATACAGAGAGACAGCTTTTCAGAACATGTAGGATATGGCAGAAATTGCAGAAGCGTTCAATGCGGAGAAGCTGCAAGATTGCTAAGTAGTACATATTGCTGAGAATTGAGAATGTGACAGATACAGGGAACTAAATTTGCTGGTAAATATTGAACACCAGGAATTGAAGCCTGAGATTAATGGGGAATTGTTAGAAATGTGGATATGCTTAGAAATATAGATATTAATGCTGCTGGAGAGCTGAAATAGCAGTGATGGATTAAATGATGGAAATTGAGAAACCTGGGCATTGGGCGAAAGAACAGATGCTTCAAGTAGCAAAATTCATGGAAATGGAAGATTCTCCTAAGCTGGGAACTAAGATGTATCTACAGACAGAGAAAATGGCAGAATTTGATCAATTGCAGGAAAGAGAGAGAAGCTGTAGAGGTGTTGATTGATATTTATTGTACGAAACTGAGCACTTGCTGGATAGCAATAAACTGATTTGTTGAAAAAGAGAAATGGAGTAGTTGAACGCTGTTTAGAACAATGAAGATTTGGAAATGTGTGGAGTTTTAGAAATTGAGATATTAATATCGATTAGCTGTAGAAATTATTGAAGGTGCAGAATTCCATTGAAACCTGAAATCTCTGTAGTCAGTGGAAGAGCGGATGATAAAATCAGCTAACTTCATTGAATTTGCGACTTTACATATATTGAGATTGAGATATATCTGCAGATATCGATAGTACTTCAAATTGCACAATTGCTAGAATCTGACATTGTGATAGAGAAGGAAAGCAAGATTTCATAACATTGAAGTATATGGAGATATGGAAGTTGTGGTGAATGTGGAGAACCGGCAAACGTCCTGAATCTAACCAATTGCTTCAAACTGAGAATTCGTTACGTAAAGAGATCTAAGTTTGCAGACAAAGATTGAAAAAAATAAATTATTGGTTCAGATGAATGAGGAGTAGCTGGAAATGAGGAGATAGTAGAAGTTATTCCAAATATTTAGATAGGAAATGCACATTAATGGAGATAGCGAGATTAATTAAATGGATCATCTTGAACATTGAGAGAAGCTACTAAAAGCAAAATTCATGATAATTGGAGAATTTGCTAATGTGGGAACAAAGAAATATCTGCAGTTAGGGAATATAGAAGACATTGAGCAATGGATTGATTTTGGAAATGTGTGGAATTTTAGAAATTGAGATATTAATATCGATTTGCTGTAGAAATTATTGAAGGTGCAGAATTTGATTGAAACCAGAAATCTCTGCAGTCAGTGGAAGAGCGGATGATAAAATCAGCTAACTTCATGGAATTGGCGACTTTCAGATATTGAGATTGAGATATATCTGCAGATATCGAAAAAACTTAAAATTGCACAATTGCTAGAATCTGACATTGTGATAGAGAAGGAAAGCAAGATTTTGTGACATTGAAGTATATGGAGATATGGAAGTTGTGGTGAATGTGGAGAACCTGCAAACGTCCTGAATCCACCCAATTGCTTCAAACTGAGAATTTGTTACGTACAGAGAACTAAGATTGCTGACAAAGAGTGAAATTGATAAATTATTGGTTCAGATGAATGAGGAGTAGCTGGAAATGAGGAGATAGTAGATGTTGTTCCAAATATTTAGATAGGAAATGCACATTAATAGAGATAGCGAGATTAATTAAATGGATCATCTTGAACATTGAGAGAAGCTACTAAAATCAAAATTCATGATAATTGGAGAATTTGCTAAGATGGGAACAAAGAAATATCTGCAGTTTGAGAATATACAAGACATTGAGCATTCGATTGATTTTGATATTTTGCAAGATACAGAGAGCCAGCTTTTCAGAATTTGCAGGATATTCAAAAATTGAAGAAGCGTTCAATGCGGAGAAGCTGCAAGATTGCTAAGTAGTACATATTGCTGAGAATTGAGAATGTGACTGTTACAGGGAACTAAATTTGCTTGTAAAGATAGAACACCAGGAATTGAAGTCTGAGATTAATGGGGAATTGTTAGAAATGTGGATATGCTTACAAATATAGATATTAATGCTGCTGGAGAGCTGAAATAGCAGTGATGGACAAAATGATGGAAGTTGAGAAAGCTGTGCATTGGGCGAAAGAACAGATGCTTCAAGTAGCAAAATTCATGGAAATGGAAGATTCTCCTAAGCTGGGAACTAAGATGTATCTACAGACAGAGAAAATGCCAGAAGTTGATCAAGTGCAGGAAAGAGAGAGAAACTGTAGAGGTGTTGATTGATATTTATTGTAAGAAACTGAGCACTTGCTGGGTAGCAATAAACTGATTTGTTGAAAAAGTGAAATGGAGTAGATGAACGCTGTTTAAAACAATGAAGATTTGGAAATGTGTGGAGTTTTAGAAATTGAGATATTAATATCGATTAGCTGTAGAAATTATTGAAGGTGCAGAATTTGATTGAAACCAGAAATCGCTGCAGTCAGTGGAAGAGATGATAAAATAAGCTAACTTCATGGAATTGGCGACTTTACAAATATTGAGATTGAGATATATCTGCAGATATCGATAGTACTTAAAATTGCACAATTGCTAGAATCTGACATTGTGATAGAGAAGGAAAGCAAGATTTCATGACATTGAAGTATATGGAGATATGGAAGTTGTGGTGAATGTGGAGAACCGGCAAACGTCCTGAATCTAACCAATTGCTTCAAACTGAGAATTCGTTACGTAAAGAGATCTAAGTTTGCAGACAAAGATTGAAAAAAATAAATTATTGGTTCAGATGAATGAGGAGTAGCTGGAAATGAGGAGATAGTAGAAGTTATTCCAAATATTTAGATAGGAAATGCACATTAATGGAGATAGCGAGATTAATTAAATGGATCATCTTGAACATTGAGAGAAGCTAATAAAAGCAAAATTCATGATAATTGGAGAATTTGCTAATGTGGGAACAAAGAAATATCTGCAGTTAGGGAATATAGAAGACATTGAGCAATCGATTGATTTTGGAAATGTGTGGAATTTTAGAAATTGAGATATTAATATCGATTTGCTGTAGAAATTATTGAAGGTGCAGAATTTGATTGAAACCAGAAATCTCTGCAGTCAGTGGAAGAGCGGGTGATAAAATCAGCTAACTTCATGGAATTGGCGACTTTCAGATATTGAGATTGAGATATATCTGCAGATATCAAAAAAACTTAAAATTGCACAATTGCTAGAATCTGACATTGTGATAGAGAAGGAAAGCAAGATTTTGTGACATGGAAGTATATGGAGATATGGAAGTTGTGGTGAATGTGGAGAACCTGCAAACGTCCTGAATCTACCCAATTGCTTCAAACTGAGAATTTGTTACGTACAAAGAACTAAGTTTGCTGACAAAGAGTGAAATTGATAAATTATTGGTTCAGATGAATGAGGAGTAGCTGGAAATGAGGAGATAGTAGAAGTAGTTGCAAATATTTAGATAGGAAATGCACATTAATAGAGATAGCGAGATTAATAAACGGGATCATCTTGAACATTGAGAGAAGCTACTCAAAGCAAAATTCATGATAATTGGAGAATTTGCTAATATGGGAACAAAGAAATATCTGCAGTTTGGGAATCTACAAGACATTGAGCAATCGATTGATTTTGATATTTTGCAAGATACAGAGAGACAGCTTTTCAGAACATGTAGGATATGGCAGAAATTGAAGAAGCATTCAATGCGGAGAAGCTGCAAGATTGCTAAGTAGTACATATTGCTGAGAATTGAGAATGTGACAGATACAGGGAACTAAATTTGCTGGTAAATATAGAACACCAGGAATTGAAGTCTGAGATTAATGGGGAATTGTTAGAAATGTGGATATGCTTAGAAATATAGATATTAATGCTGCTGGAGAGCTGAAATAGCAGTGATGGATTAAATGATGGAAATTGAGAAACCTGTGCATTGGGCGAAAGAACAGATGCTTCAAGTAGCAAAATTCATGGAAATGGAAGATTCTCCTAAGCTGGGAACTAAGATGTATCTACAGACAGAGAAAATGCCAGAATTTGATCAATTGCAGGAAAGAGAGAGAAGCTGTAGAGGTGTTGATTGATATTTATTGTAAGAAACTGAGCACTTGCTGGATAGCAATAAACTGATTTGTTGAAAAAGAGAAATGGAGTAGTTGAACGCTGTTTAGAACAATGAAGATTTGGAAATGTGTGGAGTTTTAGAAATTGAGATATTAGTATCGATTAGCTGTAGAAATTATTGAAGGTGCAGAATTCCATTGAAACCTGAAATCTCTGTAGTCAGTGGAAGAGCGGATGATAAAATAAGCTAACTTCATGGAATTTGCGACTTTACAAATATTGAGATTGAGATATATCTGCAGATATCGATAGTACTTCAAATTGCACAATTGCTAGAATCTGACATTGTGATAGAGAAGGAAAGCAAGATTTCATGACATTGAAGTATATGGAGATATGGAAGTTGTGGTGAATGTGGAGAACCGGCAAACGTCCTGAATCTAACCAATTGCTTCAAACTGAGAATCCGTTACGTAAAGAGATCTAAGTTTGCAGACAAAGATTGAAAAAAATAAATTATTGGTTCAGATGAATGAGGAGTAGCTGGAAATGAGGAGATAGTAGAAGTTATTCCAAATATTTAGATAGGAAATGCACATTAATGGAGATAGCGAGATTAATTAAATGGATCATCTTGAACATTGAGAGAAGCTACTAAAAGCAAAATTCATGATAATTGGAGAATTTGCTAATGTGGGAACAAAGAAATATCTGCAGTTAGGGAATATAGAAGACATTGAGCAATGGATTGATTTTGGAAATGTGTGGAATTTTAGAAATTGAGATATTAATATCGATTAGCTGTAGAAATTATTGAAGGTGCAGAATTTGATTGAAACCAGAAATCTCTGCAGTCAGTGGAAGAGCGGATGATAAAATCAGCTAACTTCATGGAATTGGCGACTTTACAGATATTGAGATTGAGATATATCTGCAGATATCGAAAAAACTTAAAATTGCACAATTGCTAGAATCTGACATTGTGATAGAGAAGGAAAGCAAGATTTTGTGACATTGAAGTATATGGAGATATGGAAGTTGTGGTGAATGTGGAGAACCTGCAAACGTCCTGAATCTACCCAATTGCTTCAAACTGAGAATTTGTTACGTACAGAGAACTAAGATTGCTGACAAAGAGTGAAATTGATAAATTATTGGTTCAGATGAATGAGGAGTAGCTGGAAATGAGGAGATAGTAGAAGTTGTTCCAAATATTTAGATAGGAAATGCACATTAATAGAGATAGCGAGATTAATTAAATGGATCATCTTGAACATTGAGAGAAGCTACTAAAATCAAAATTCATGATAATTGGAGAATTTGCTAAGATGGGAAGAAAGAAATATCTGCAGTTTGAGAATATACAAGACATTGAGCATTCGATTGATTTTGATATTTAGCAAGATACAGAGAGCCAGCTTTTCAGAATTTGCAGGATATGGCAAAAATTGAAGAAGCGTTCAATGCGTAGAAGCTGCAAGATTGCTAAGTAGTACATATTGCTGAGAATTGAGAATGTGTCAGATACAGGGAACTAAATTTGCTGGTAAATATAGAACACCAGGAATTGAAGTCTGAGATTAATGGGGAATTGTTAGAAATGTGGATATGCTTAGAAATATAGATATTAATGCTGCTGGAGAGCTGAAATAGCAGTGATGGACAAAATGATGGAAGTTGAGAAAGCTGTGCATTGGGCGAAAGAACAGATGCTTCAAGTCGCAAAATTCATGGAAATGGAAGATTCTCCTAAGCTGGGAACTAAGATGTATCTACAGACAGAGAAAATGCCAGAAGTTGATCAACTGCAGGAAAGAGAGAGAAACTGTAGAGGTGTTGATTGATATTTATTGTAAGAAACTGAGCACTTGCTGGGTAGCAATAAACTGATTTGTTGAAAAAGAGAAATGGAGTAGTTGAACGCTGTTTAGAACAATGAAGATTTGGAAATGTGTGGAGTTTTAGAAATTGAGATATTAATATCGATTAGCTGTAGAAATTATTGAAGGTGCAGAATTTGATTGAAACCAGAAATCGCTGCAGTCAGTGGAAGAGATGATAAAATAAGCTAACTTCATGGAATTGGCGACTTTACAAATATTGAGATTGAGATATATCTGCAGATATCGATAGTACTTCAAATTGCACAATTGCTAGAATCTGACATTGTGATAGAGAAGGAAAGCAAGATTTCATGACATTGAGGTATGTGGAGATATGGAAGTTGTGGTGAAAGTGGAGAAGCAGCAAACGTCCTGAATCTGAGCAATTGTTTCAAACTGAGAATTTGTTACGTACAAAGAACTAAGTTTGCTGACAAAGAGTGAAATTGATAAATTATTGGTTCAGATGAATGAGGAGTAGCTGGAAATGAGGAGATAGTAGAAGTAGTTGCAAATATTTAGATAGGAAATGCACATTAATAGAGATAGCGAGATTAATAAAAGGGCTCATCTTGAACATTGAGAGAAGCTACTCAAAGCAAAATTCATGATAATTGGAGAATTTGCTAATATGGGAACAAAGAAATATCTGCAGTTTGGGAATCTACAAGACATTGAGCAATCGATTGATTTTGATATTTTGCAAGATACAGAGAGACAGCTTTTCAGAACATGTAGGATATGGCAGAAATTGAAGAAGCGTTCAATGCGGAGAATCTGCAAGATTGCTAAGTAGTACATATTGCTGAGAATTGAGAATGTGACAGATACAGGGAACTAAATTTGCTGGTAAATATAGAACACCAGGAATTGAAGTCTGAGATTAATGGGGAATTGTTAGAAATGTGGATATGCTTAGAAATATAGATATTAATGCTGCTGGAGAGCTGAAATAGCAGTGATGGATTAAATGATGGAAATTGAGAAACCTGTGCATTGGGCGAAAGAACAGATGCTTCAAGTAGCAAAATTCATGGAAATGGAAGATTCTCCTAAGCTGGGAACTAAGATGTATCTACAGACAGAGAAAATGCCAGAATTTGATCAATTGCAGGAAAGAGAGAGAAGCTGTAGAGGTGTTGATTGATATTTATTGTAAGAAACTGAGCACTTGCTGGATAGCAATAAACTGATTTGTTGAAAAAGAGAAATGGAGTAGTTGAACGCTGTTTAGAACAATGAAGATTTGGAAATGTGTGGAGTTTTAGAAATTGAGATATTAATATCGATTAGCTTTAGAAATTATTGAAGGTGCAGAATTCCATTGAAACCTGAAATCTCTGTAGTCAGTGGAAGAGCGGATGATAAAATAAGCTAACTTCATGGAATTTGCGACTTTACAAATATTGAGATTGAGATATATCTGCAGATATCGATAGTACTTCAAATTGCACAATTGCTAGAATCTGACATTGTGATAGAGAAGGAAAGCAAGATTTCATGACATTGAAGTATATGGAGATATGGAAGTTGTGGTGAATGTGGAGAACCGGCAAACGTCCTGAATCTAACCAATTGCTTCAAACTGAGAATTCGTTACGTAAAGAGATCTAAGTTTGCAGACAAAGATTGAAAAAAATAAATTATTGGTTCAGATGAATGAGGAGTAGCTGGAAATGAGGAGATAGTAGAAGTTATTCCAAATATTTAGATAGGAAATGCACATTAATGGAGATAGCGAGATTAATTAAATGGATCATCTTGAACATTGAGAGAAGCTACTAAAAGCAAAATTCATGATAATTGGAGAATTTGCTAATGTGGGAACAAAGAAATATCTGCAGTTAGGGAATATAGAAGACGTTGAGCAATCGATTGATTTTGGAAATGTGTGGAATTTTAGAAATTGAGATATTAATATCGATTAGCTGTAGAAATTATTGAAGGTGCAGAATTTGATTGAAACCAGAAATCTCTGCAGTCAGTGGAAGAGCGGATGATAAAATCAGCTAACTTCATGGAATTGGCGACTTTACAGATATTGAGATTGAGATATATCTGCAGATATCGAAAAAACTTAAAATTGCACAATTGCTAGAATCTGACATTGTGATAGAGAAGGAAAGCAAGATTTTGTGACATTGAAGTATATGGAGATATGGAAGTTGTGGTGAATGTGGAGAACCTGCAAACGTCCTGAATCTACCCAATTGCTTCAAACTGAGAATTTGTTACGTACAGAGAACTAAGATTGCTGACAAAGAGTGAAATTGATAAATTATTGGTTCAGATGAATGAGGAGTAGCTGGAAATGAGAAGATAGTAGAAGTTGTTCCAAATATTTAGATAGGAAATGCACATTAATAGAGATAGCGAGATTAATTAAATGGATCATCTTGAACATTGAGAGAAGCTAGTAAAATCAAAATTCATGATAATTGGAGAATTTGCTAAGATGGGAACAAAGAAATATCTGCAGTTTGAGAATATACAAGACATTGAGCCTTCGATTGATTTTGATATTTTGCAAGATACAAAGAGCCAGCTTTTCAGAATTTGCAGGATATGGCAAAAATTGAAGAAGCGTTCAATGCGGAGAAGCTGCAAGATTGCTAAGTAGTACATATTGCTGAGAATTGAGAATGTGTCAGATACAGGGAACTAAATTTGCTGGTAAACATAGAACACCAGGAATTGAAGTCTGAGATTAATGGGGAATTGTTAGAAATGTGGATATGCTTAGAAATATAGATATTAATGCTGCTGGAGAGCTGAAATAGCAGTGATGGATTAAATGATGGAAATTGAGAAACCTGGGCATTGGGCGAAAGAACAGATGCTTCAAGTAGCAAAATTCATGGAAATGGAAGATTCTCCTAAGCTGGGAACTAAGATGTATCTACAGACAGAGAAAATGCCAGAAGTTGATCAACTGCAGGAAAGAGAGAGAAACTGTAGAGGTGTTGATTGATATTTATTGTAAGAAACTGAGCACTTGCTGGGTAGCAATAAACTGATTTGTTGAAAAAGAGAAATGGAGTAGTTGAACGCTGTTTAGAACAATGAAGATTTGGAAATGTGTGGAGTTTTAGAAATTGAGATATTAATATCGATTAGCTGTAGAAATTATTGAAGGTGCAGAATTTGATTGAAACCAGAAATCGCTGCAGTCAGTGGAAGAGATGATAAAATAAGCTAACTTCATGGAATTGGCGACTTTACAAATATTGAGATTGAGATATATCTGCAGATATCGATAGTACTTCAAATTGCACAATTGCTAGAATCTGACATTGTGATAGAGAAGGAAAGCAAGATTTCATGACATTGAGGTATGTGGAGATATGGAAGTTGTGGTGAAAGTGGAGAAGCAGCAAACGTCCTGAATCTGAGCAATTGTTTCAAACTGAGAATTTGTTACGTACAAAGAACTAAGTTTGCTGACAAAGAGTGAAATTGATAAATTATTGGTTCAGATGAATGAGGAGTAGCTGGAAATGAGGAGATAGTAGAAGTAGTTGCAAATATTTAGATAGGAAATGCACATTAATAGAGATAGCGAGATTAATAAAAGGGCTCATCTTGAACATTGAGAGAAGCTACTCAAAGCAAAATTCATGATAATTGGAGAATTTGCTAATATGGGAACAATGAAATATCTGCAGTTTGGGAATCTACAAGACATTGAGCAATCGATTGATTTTGATATTTTGCAAGATACAGAGAGACAGCTTTTCAGAACATGTAGGATATGGCAGAAATTGAAGAAGCGTTCAATGCGGAGAATCTGCAAGATTGCTAAGTAGTACATATTGCTGAGAATTGAGAATGTGACAGATACAGGGAACTAAATTTGCTGGTAAATATAGAACACCAGGAATTGAAGTCTGAGATTAATGGGGAATTGTTAGAAATGTGGATATGCTTAGAAATATAGATGCTGCTGGAGAGCTGAAATAGCAGTGATGGATTAAATGATGGAAATTGAGAAACCTGGGCATTGGGCGAAAGAACAGATGCTTCAAGTAGCAGAATTCATGGAAATGGAAGATTCTCCTAAGCTGGGAACTAAGATGTATCTACAGACAGAGAAAATGCCAGAATTTGATCAATTGCAGGAAAGAGAGAGAAGCTGCAGAGGTGTTGATTGATATTTATTGTAAGAAACTGAGCACTTGCTGGATAGCAATAAACTGATTTGTTGAAAAAGAGAAATGGAGTAGTTGAACGCTGTTTAGAACAATGAAGATTTGGAAATGTGTGGAGTTTTAGAAATTGAGATATTAATATCGATTAGCTGTAGAAATTATTGAAGGTGCAGAATTCCATTGAAACCTGAAATCTCTGTAGTCACTGGAAGAGCGGATGATAAAATAAGCTAACTTCATGGAATTTGCGACTTTACAAATATTGAGATTGAGATATATCTGCAGATATCGATAGTACTTCAAATTGCACAATTGCTAGAATCTGACATTGTGATAGAGAAGGAAAGCAAGATTTCATGACATTGAAGTATATGGAGATATGGAAGTTGTGGTGAATGTGGAGAACCGGCAAATGTCCTGAATCTAACCAATTGCTTCAAACTGAGAATTCGTTACGTAAAGAGATCTAAGTTTGCAGACAAAGATTGAAAAAAATAAATTATTGGTTCAGATGAATGAGGAGTAGCTGGAAATGAGGAGATAGTAGAAGTTATTCCAAATATTTAGATAGGAAATGCACATTAATGGAGATAGCGAGATTAATTAAATGGATCATCTTGAACATTGAGAGAAGCTACTAAAAGCAAAATTCATGATAATTGGAGAATTTGCTAATGTGCGAACAAAGAAATATCTGCAGTTAGGGAATATAGAAGACATTGAGCAATGGATTGATTTTGGAAATGTGTGGAATTTTAGAAATTGAGATATTAATATCGATTAGCTGTAGAAATTATTGAAGGTGCAGAATTTGATTGAAACCAGAAATCTCTGCAGTCAGTGGAAGAGCGGATGATAAAATCAGCTAACTTCATGGAATTGGCGACTTCACAGATATTGAGATTGAGATATACCTGCAGATATCGAAAAAACTTAAAATTGCACAATTGCTAGAATCTGACATTGTGATAGAGAAGGAAAGCAAGATTTTGTGACATTGAAGTATATGGAGAGATGGAAGTTGTGGTGAATGTGGAGAACCTGCAAACGTCCTGAATCTACCCAATTGCTTCAAACTGAGAATTTGTTACGTACAGAGAACTAAGATTGCTGACAAAGAGTGAAATTGATAAATTATTGGTTCAGATGAATGAGGAGTAGCTGGAAATGAGGAGATAGTAGAAGTTGTTCCAAATATTTAGATAGGAAATGCACATTAATAGAGATAGCGAGATTAATTAAATGGATCATCTTGAACATTGAGAGAAGCTACTAAAATCAAAATTCATGATAATTGGAGAATTTGCTAAGATGGGAACAAAGAAATATCTGCAGTTTGAGAATATACAAGACATTGAGCATTCGATTGATTTTGATATTTTGCAAGATACAAAGAGCCAGCTTTTCAGAATTTGCAGGATATGGCAAAAATTGAAGAAGCGTTCAATGCGGAGAAGCTGCAAGATTGCTAAGTAGTACATATTGCTGAGAATTGAGAATGTGTCAGATACAGGGAACTAAATTTGCTGGTAAACATAGAACACCAGGAATTGAAGTCTGAGATTAATGGGGAATTGTTAGAAATGTGGATATGCTTAGAAATATAGATATTAATGCTGCTGGAGAGCTGAAATAGCAGTGATGGATTAAATGATGGAAATTGAGAAACCTGGGCATTGGGCGAAAGAACAGATGCTTCAAGTAGCAAAATTCATGGAAATGGAAGATTCTCCTAAGCTGGGAACTAAGATGTATCTACAGACAGAGAAAATGCCAGAATTTGATCAATTGCAGGAAAGAGAGAGAAGCTGTAGAGGTGTTGATTGATATTTATTGTAAGAAACTGAGCACTTGCTGGATAGCAATAAACTGATTTGTTGAAAAAGAGAAATGGAGTAGTTGAACGCTGTTTAGAACAATGAAGATTTGGAAATGTGTGGAGTTTTAGAAATTGAGATATTAATATCGATTAGCTGTAGAAATTATTGAAGGTGCAGAATTCCATTGAAACCTGAAATCTCTGTAGTCAGTGGAAGAGCGGATGATAAAATAAGCTAACTTCATGGAATTTGCGACTTTACAAATATTGAGATTGAGATATATCTGCAGATATCGATAGTACTTCAAATTGCACAATTGCTAGAATCTGACATTGTGATAGAGAAGGAAAGCAAGATTTCATGACATTGAAGTATATGGAGATATGGAAGTTGTGGTGAATGTGGAGAACCGGCAAACGTCCTGAATCTAACCAATTGCTTCAAACTGAGAATCCGTTACGTAAAGAGATCTAAGTTTGCAGACAAAGATTGAAAAAAATAAATTATTGGTTCAGATGAATGAGGAGTAGCTGGAAATGAGGAGATAGTAGAAGTTATTCCAAATATTTAGATAGGAAATGCACATTAATGGAGATAGCGAGATTAATTAAATGGATCATCTTGAACATTGAGAGAAGCTACTAAAAGCAAAATTCATGATAATTGGAGAATTTGCTAATGTGGGAACAAAGAAATATCTGCAGTTAGGGAATATAGAAGACATTGAGCAATCGATTGATTTTGGAAATGTGTGGAATTTTAGAAATTGAGATATTAATATCGATTAGCTGTAGAAATTATTGAAGGTGCAGAATTTGATTGAAACCAGAAATCTCTGCAGTCAGTGGAAGAGCGGATGATAAAATCAGCTAACTTCATGGAATTGGCGACTTTACAGATATTGAGATTGAGATATATCTGCAGATATCGAAAAAACTTAAAATTGCACAATTGCTAGAATCTGACATTGTGATAGAGAAGGAAAGCAAGATTTTGTGACATTGAAGTATATGGAGATATGGAAGTTGTGGTGAATGTGGAGAACCTGCAAACGTCCTGAATCTACCCAATTGCTTCAAACTGAGAATTTGTTACGTACAGAGAACTAGGATTGCTGACAAATAGTGAAATTGATAAATTATTGGTTCAGATGAATGAGTAGCTGGAAATGAGGAGATAGTAGAAGTTGTTCCAAATATTTAGATAGGAAATGCACATTAATAGAGATAGCGAGATTAATTAAATGGATCATCTTGAACATTGAGAGAAGCTACTAAAATCAAAATTCATGATAATTGGAGAATTTGCTAAGATGGGAAGAAAGAAATATCTGCAGTTTGAGAATATACAAGACATTGAGCATTCGATTGATTTTGATATTTAGCAAGATACAGAGAGCCAGCTTTTCAGAATTTGCAGGATATGGCAAAAATTGAAGAAGCGTTCAATGCGGAGAAGCTGCAAGATTGCTAAGTAGTACATATTGCTGAGAATTGAGAATGTGTCAGATACAGGGAACTAAATTTGCTGGTAAATGTAGAACACCAGGAATTGAAGTCTGAGATTAATGGGGAATTGTTAGAAATGTGGATATGCTTAGAAATATAGATATTAATGCTGCTGGAGAGCTGAAATAGCAGTGATGGACAAAATGATGGAAGTTGAGAAAGCTGTGCATTGGGCGAAAGAACAGATGCTTCAAGTCGCAAAATTCATGGAAATGGAAGATTCTCCTAAGCTGGGAACTAAGATGTATCTACAGACAGAGAAAATGCCAGAAGTTGATCAACTGCAGGAAAGAGAGAGAAACTGTAGAGGTGTTGATTGATATTTATTGTAAGAAACTGAGCACTTGCTGGGTAGCAATAAACTGATTTGTTGAAAAAGAGAAATGGAGTAGTTGAACGCTGTTTAGAACAATGAAGATTTGGAAATGTGTGGAGTTTTAGAAATTGAGATATTAATATCGATTAGCTGTAGAAATTATTGAAGGTGCAGAATTTGATTGAAACCAGAAATCGCTGCAGTCAGTGGAAGAGATGATAAAATAAGCTAACTTCATGGAATTGGCGACTTTACAAATATTGAGATTGAGATATATCTGCAGATATCGATAGTACTTCAAATTGCACAATTGCTAGAATCTGACATTGTGATAGAGAAGGAAAGCAAGATTTCATGACATTGAGGTATGTGGAGATATGGAAGTTGTGGTGAAAGTGGAGAAGCAGCAAACGTCCTGAATCTGAGCAATTGTTTCAAACTGAGAATTTGTTACGTACAAAGAACTAAGTTTGCTGACAAAGAGTGAATTAATAAATTATTCGTTCAGATGAATGAGGAGTAGCTGGAAATGAGGAGATAGTAGAAGTAGTTGCAAATATTTAGATAGGAAATGCACATTAATAGAGATAGCGAGATTAATAAAAGGGCTCATCTTGAACATTGAGAGAAGCTACTCAAAGCAAAATTCATGATAATTGGAGAATTTGCTAATATGGGAACAATGAAATATGTGCAGTTTGGGAATCTACAAGACATTGAGCAATCGATTGATTTTGATATTTTGCAAGATACAGAGAGACAGCTTTTCAGAACATGTAGGATATGGCAGAAATTGAAGAAGCGTTCAATGCGGAGAAGCTGCAAGATTGCTAAGTAGTACATATTGCTGAGAATTGAGAATGTGACAGATACAGGGAACTAAATTTGCTGGTAAATATAGAACACAAGGAATTGAAGTCTGAGATTAATGGGGAATTGTTAGAAATGTGGATATGCTTAGAAATATAGATGCTGCTGGAGAGCTGAAATAGCAGTGATGGATTAAATGATGGAAATTGAGAAACCTGGGCATTGGGCGAAAGAACAGATGCTTCAAGTCGCAAAATTCATGGAAATGGAAGATTCTCCTAAGCTGGGAACTAAGATGTATCTACAGACAGAGAAAATGCCAGAATTTGATCAATTGCAGGAAAGAGAGAGAAGCTGCAGAGGTGTTGATTGATATTTATTGTAAGAAACTGAGCACTTGCTGGATAGCAATAAACTGATTTGTTGAAAAAGAGAAATGGAGTAGTTGAACACTGTTTAGAACAATGAAGATTTGGAAATGTGTGGAGTTTTAGAAATTGAGATATTAATATCGATTAGCTGTAGAAATTATTGAAGGTGCAGAATTCCATTGAAACCTGAAATCTCTGTAGTCACTGGAAGAGCGGATGATAAAATAAGCTAACTTCATGGAATTTGCGACTTTACAAATATTGAGATTGAGATATATCTGCAGATATCGATAGTACTTCAAATTGCACAATTGCTAGAATCTGACATTGTGATAGAGAAGGAAAGCAAGATTTCATGACATTGAAGTATATGGAGATATGGAAGTTGTGGTGAATGTGGAGAACCGGCAAACGTCCTGAATCTAACCAATTGCTTCAAACTGAGAATTCGTTACGTAGAGAGATCTGTTTGCAGACAAAGATTGAAAAAAATAAATTATTGGTTCAGATGAATGAGGAGTAGCTGGAAATGAGGAGATAGTAGAAGTTATTCCAAATATTTAGATAGGAAATGCACATTAATGGAGATAGCGAGATTAATTAAATGGATCATCTTGAACATTGAGAGAAGCTACTAAAAGCAAAATTCATGATAATTGGAGAATTTGCTAATGTGGGAACAAAGAAATATCTGCAGTTAGGGAATATAGAAGACATTGAGCAATCGATTGATTTTGGAAATGTGTGGAATTTTAGAAATTGAGATATTAATATCGATTAGCTGTAGAAATTATTGAAGGTGCAGAATTTGATTGAAACCAGAAATCTCTGCAGTCAGTGGAAGAGCGGATGATAAAATCAGCTAACTTCATGGAATTGGCGACTTTACAGATATTGAGATTGAGATATATCTGCAGATATCGAAAAAACTTAAAATTGCACAATTGCTAGAATCTGACATTGCGATAGAGAAGGAAAGCAAGATTTTGTGACATTGAAGTATATGGAGATATGGAAGTTGTGGTGAATGTGGAGAACCTGCAAACGTCCTGAATCTACCCAATTGCTTCCAACTGAGAATTTGTTATGTACAGAGAACTAAGATTGCTGACAAAGAGTGAAATTGATAAATTATTGGTTCAGATGAATGAGGAGTAGCTGGAAATGAGGAGATAGTAGAAGTTGTTCCAAATATTTAGATAGGAAATGCACATTAATAGAGATAGCGAGATTAATTAAATGGATCATCTTGAACATTGAGAGAAGCTACTAAAATCAAAATTCATGATAATTGGAGAATTTGCTAAGATGGGAACAAAGAAATATCTGCAGTTTGAGAATATACAAGACATTGAGCATTCGATTGATTTTGATATTTAGCAAGATACAGAGAGCCAGCTTTTCAGAATTTGCAGGATATGGCAAAAATTGAAGAAGCGTTCAATGCGGAGAAGCTGCAAGATTGCTAAGTAGTACATATTGCTGAGAATTGAGAATGTGTCAGATACAGGGAACTAAATTTGCTGGTAAACATAGAACACCAGGAATTGAAGTCTGAGATTAATGGGGAATTGTTAGAAATGTGGATATGCTTAGAAATATAGATATTAATGCTGCTGGAGAGCTGAAATAGCAGTGATGGACAAAATGATGGAAGTTGAGAAAGCTGTGCATTGGGCGAAAGAACAGATGCTTCAAGTCGCAAAATTCATGGAAATGGAAGATTCTCCTAAGCTGGGAACTAAGATGTATCTACAGACAGAGAAAATGCCAGAAGTTGATCAACTGCAGGAAAGAGAGAGAAACTGTAGAGGTGTTGATTGATATTTATTGTAAGAAACTGAGCACTTGCTGGGTAGCAATAAACTGATTTGTTGAAAAAGAGAAATGGAGTAGTTGAACGCTGTTTAGAACAATGAAGATTTGGAAATGTGTGGAGTTTTAGAAATTGAGATATTAATATCGATTAGCTGTAGAAATTATTGAAGGTGCAGAATTTGATTGAAACCAGAAATCGCTGCAGTCAGTGGAAGAGATGATAAAATAAGCTAACTTCATGGAATTGGCGACTTTACAAATATTGAGATTGAGATATATCTGCAGATATCGATAGTACTTCAAATTGCACAATTGCTAGAATCTGACATTGTGATAGAGAAGGAAAGCAAGATTTCATGACATTGAGGTATGTGGAGATATGGAAGTTGTGGTGAAAGTGGAGAAGCAGCAAACGTCCTGAATCTGAGCAATTGTTTCAAACTGAGAATTTGTTACGTACAAAGAACTAAGTTTGCTGACAAAGAGTGAAATTGATAAATTATTGGTTCAGATGAATGAGGAGTAGCTGGAAATGAGGAGATAGTAGAAGTAGTTGCAAATATTTAGATAGGAAATGCACATTAATAGAGATAGCGAGATTAATAAAAGGGATCATCTTGAACATTGAGAGAAGCTACTCAAAGCAAAATTCATGATAATTGGAGAATTTGCTAATATGGGAACAAAGAAATATCAGCAATTTGGGAATCTACAAGAAATTGAGCAATCGATTGATTTTGATATTTTGCAAGATACAGAGAGACAGCTTTTCAAAACATGTAGGATATGGCAGAAATTGAAGAAGCGTTCAATGCGGAGAAGCTGCAAGATTGCTAAGTAGTACATATTGCTGAGAATTGAGAATGTGACAGATACAGGGAACTAAATTTGCTGGTAAATATAGAACACCAGGAATTGAAGTCTGAGATTAATGGGGAATTGTTAGAAATGTGGATATGCTTAGAAATATAGATATTAATGCTGCTGGAGAGCTGAAATAGCAGTGATGGACAAAATGATGGAAGTTGAGAAAGCTGTGCATTGGGCGAAAGAACAGATGCTTCAAGTCGCAAAATTCATGGAAATGGAAGATTCTCCTAAGCTGGGAACTAAGATGTATCTACAGACAGAGAAAATGCCAGAAGTTGATCAACTGCAGGAAAGAGAGAGAAACTGTAGAGGTGTTGATTGATATTTATTGTAAGAAACTGAGCACTTGCTGGGTAGCAATAAACTGATTTGTTGAAAAAGAGAAATGGAGTAGTTGAACGCTGTTTAGAACAATGAAGATTTGGAAATGTGTGGAGTTTTAGAAATTGAGATATTAATATCGATTAGCTGTAGAAATTATTGAAGGTGCAGAATTTGATTGAAACCAGAAATCGCTGCAGTCAGTGGAAGAGATGATAAAATAAGCTAACTTCATGGAATTGGCGACTTTACAAATATTGAGATTGAGATATATCTGCAGATATCGATAGTACTTCAAATTGCACAATTGCTAGAATCTGAGATTGTGATAGAGAAGGGAAGCAAGATTTCATGACATTGAGGTATGTGGAGATATGGAAGTTGTGGTGAAAGTGGAGAAGCAGCAAACGTCCTGAATCTGAGCAATTGTTTCAAACTGAGAATTTGTTACGTACAAAGAACTAAGTTTGCTGACAAAGAGTGAAATTGATAAATTATTGGTTCAGATGAATGAGGAGTAGCTGGAAATGAGGAGATAGTAGAAGTAGTTGCAAATATTTAGATAGGAAATGCACATTAATAGAGATAGCGAGATTAATAAAAGGGCTCATCTTGAACATTGAGAGAAGCTACTCAAAGCAAAATTCATGATAATTGGAGAATTTGCTAATATGGGAACAATGAAATATCTGCAGTTTGGGAATCTACAAGACATTGAGCAATCGATTGATTTTGATATTTTGCAAGATACAGAGAGACAGCTTTTCAGAACATGTAGGATATGGCAGAAATTGAAGAAGCGTTCAATGCGGAGAATCTGCAAGATTGCTAAGTAGTACCTATTGCTGAGAATTGAGAATGTGACGGATACAGGGAACTAAATTTGCTGGTAAATATAGAACACCAGGAATTGAAGTCTGAGATTAATGGGGAATTGTTAGAAATGTGGATATGCTTAGAAATATAGATGCTGCTGGAGAGCTGAAATAGCAGTGATGGATTAAATGATGGAAATTGAGAAACCTGGGCATTGGGCGAAAGAACAGATGCTTCAAGTAGCAGAATTCATGGAAATGGAAGATTCTCCTAAGCTGGGAACTAAGATGTATCTACAGACAGAGAAAATGCCAGAATTTGATCAATTGCAGGAAAGAGAGAGAAGCTGCAGAGGTGTTGATTGATATTTATTGTAAGAAACTGAGCACTTGCTGGATAGCAATAAACTGATTTGTTGAAAAAGAGAAATGGAGTAGTTGAACGCTGTTTAGAACAATGAAGATTTGGAAATGTGTGGAGTTTTAGAAATTGAGATATTAATATCGATTAGCTGTAGAAATTATTGAAGGTGCAGAATTCCATTGAAACCTGAAATCTCTGTAGTCACTGGAAGAGTGGATGATAAAATAAGCTAACTTCATGGAATTTGCGACTTTACAAATATTGAGATTGAGATATATCTGCAGATATCGATAGTACTTCAAATTGCACAATTGCTAGAATCTGACATTGTGATAGAGAAGGAAAGCAAGATTTCATGACATTGAAGTATATGGAGATATGGAAGTTGTGGTGAATGTGGAGAACCGGCAAACGTCCTGAATCTAACCAATTGCTTCAAACTGAGAATTCGTTACGTAAAGAGATCTAAGTTTGCAGACAAAGATTGAAAAAAATAAATTATTGGTTCAGATGAATGAGGAGTAGCTGGAAATGAGGAGATAGTAGAAGTTATTCCAAATATTTAGATAGGAAATGCACATTAATGGAGATAGCGAGATTAATTAAATGGATCATCTTGAACATTGAGAGAAGCTACTAAAAGCAAAATTCATGATAATTGGAGAATTTGCTAATGTGCGAACAAAGAAATATCTGCAGTTAGGGAATATAGAAGACATTGAGCAATGGATTGATTTTGGAAATGTGTGGAATTTTAGAAATTGAGATATTAATATCGATTAGCTGTAGAAATTATTGAAGGTGCAGAATTTGATTGAAACCAGAAATCTCTGCAGTCAGTGGAAGAGCGGATGATAAAATCAGCTAACTTCATGGAATTGGCGACTTCACAGATATTGAGATTGAGATATACCTGCAGATATCGAAAAAACTTAAAATTGCACAATTGCTAGAATCTGACATTGTGATAGAGAAGGAAAGCAAGATTTTGTGACATTGAAGTATATGGAGATATGGAAGTTGTGGTGAATGTGGAGAACCTGCAAACGTCCTGAATCTACCCAATTGCTTCAAACTGAGAATTTGTTACGTACAGAGAACTAAGATTGCTGACAAAGAGTGAAATTGATAAATTATTGGTTCAGATGAATGAGGAGTAGCTGGAAATGAGGAGATAGTAGAAGTTGTTCCAAATATTTAGATAGGAAATGCACATTAATAGAGATAGCGAGATTAATTAAATGGATCATCTTGAACATTGAGAGAAGCTACTAAAATCAAAATTCATGATAATTGGAGAATTTGCTAAGATGGGAACAAAGAAATATCTGCAGTTTGAGAATATACAAGACATTGAGCATTCGATTGATTTTGATATTTTGCAAGATACAAAGAGCCAGCTTTTCAGAATTTGCAGGATATGGCAAAAATTGAAGAAGCGTTCAATGCGGAGAAGCTGCAAGATTGCTAAGTAGTACATATTGCTGAGAATTGAGAATGTGTCAGATACAGGGAACTAAATTTGCTGGTAAACATAGAACACCAGGAATTGAAGTCTGAGATTAATGGGGAATTGTTAGAAATGTGGATATGCTTAGAAATATAGATATTAATGCTGCTGGAGAGCTGAAATAGCAGTGATGGATTAAATGATGGAAATTGAGAAACCTGGGCATTGGGCGAAAGAACAGATGCTTCAAGTAGCAAAATTCATGGAAATGGAAGATTCTCCTAAGCTGGGAACTAAGATGTATCTACAGACAGAGAAAATGCCAGAATTTGATCAATTGCAGGAAAGAGAGAGAAGCTGTAGAGGTGTTGATTGATATTTATTGTAAGAAACTGAGCACTTGCTGGATAGCAATAAACTGATTTGTTGAAAAAGAGAAATGGAGTAGTTGAACGCTGTTTAGAACAATGAAGATTTGGAAATGTGTGGAGTTTTAGAAATTGAGATATTAATATCGATTAGCTGTAGAAATTATTGAAGGTGCAGAATTCCATTGAAACCTGAAATCTCTGTAGTCAGTGGAAGAGCGGATGATAAAATAAGCTAACTTCATGGAATTTGCGACTTTACAAATATTGAGATTGAGATATATCTGCAGATATCGATAGTACTTCAAATTGCACAATTGCTAGAATCTGACATTGTGATAGAGAAGGAAAGCAAGATTTCATGACATTGAAGTATATGGAGATATGGAAGTTGTGGTGAATGTGGAGAACCGGCAAACGTCCTGAATCTAACCAATTGCTTCAAACTGAGAATCCGTTACGTAAAGAGATCTAAGTTTGCAGACAAAGATTGAAAAAAATAAATTATTGGTTCAGATGAATGAGGAGTAGCTGGAAATGAGGAGATAGTAGAAGTTATTCCAAATATTTAGATAGGAAATGCACATTAATGGAGATAGCGAGATTAATTAAATGGATCATCTTGAACATTGAGAGAAGCTACTAAAAGCAAAATTCATGATAATTGGAGAATTTGCTAATGTGGGAACAAAGAAATATCTGCAGTTAGGGAATATAGAAGACATTGAGCAATCGATTGATTTTGGAAATGTGTGGAATTTTAGAAATTGAGATATTAATATCGATTAGCTGTAGAAATTATTGAAGGTGCAGAATTTGATTGAAACCAGAAATCTCTGCAGTCAGTGGAAGAGCGGATGATAAAATCAGCTAACTTCATGGAATTGGCGACTTTACAGATATTGAGATTGAGATATATCTGCAGATATCGAAAAAACTTAAAATTGCACAATTGCTAGAATCTGACATTGTGATAGAGAAGGAAAGCAAGATTTTGTGACATTGAAGTATATGGAGATATGGAAGTTGTGGTGAATGTGGAGAACCTGCAAACGTCCTGAATCTACCCAATTGCTTCAAACTGAGAATTTGTTACGTACAGAGAACTAGGATTGCTGACAAATAGTGAAATTGATAAATTATTGGTTCAGATGAATGAGGAGTAGCTGGAAATGAGGAGATAGTAGAAGTTGTTCCAAATATTTAGATAGGAAATGCACATTAATAGAGATAGCGAGATTAATTAAATGGATCATCTTGAACATTGAGAGAAGCTACTAAAATCAAAATTCATGATAATTGGAGAATTTGCTAAGATGGGAAGAAAGAAATATCTGCAGTTTGAGAATATACAAGACATTGAGCATTCGATTGATTTTGATATTTAGCAAGATACAGAGAGCCAGCTTTTCAGAATTTGCAGGATATGGCAAAAATTGAAGAAGCGTTCAATGCGGAGAAGCTGCAAGATTGCTAAGTAGTACATATTGCTGAGAATTGAGAATGTGTCAGATACAGGGAACTAAATTTGCTGGTAAATGTAGAACACCAGGAATTGAAGTCTGAGATTAATGGGGAACTGTTAGAAATGTGGATATGCTTAGAAATATAGATATTAATGCTGCTGGAGAGCTGAAATAGCAGTGATGGACAAAATGATGGAAGTTGAGAAAGCTGTGCATTGGGCGAAAGAACAGATGCTTCAAGTCGCAAAATTCATGGAAATGGAAGATTCTCCTAAGCTGGGAACTAAGATGTATCTACAGACAGAGAAAATGCCAGAAGTTGATCAACTGCAGGAAAGAGAGAGAAACTGTAGAGGTGTTGATTGATATTTATTGTAAGAAACTGAGCACTTGCTGGGTAGCAATAAACTGATTTGTTGAAAAAGAGAAATGGAGTAGTTGAACGCTGTTTAGAACAATGAAGATTTGGAAATGTGTGGAGTTTTAGAAATTGAGATATTAATATCGATTAGCTGTAGAAATTATTGAAGGTGCAGAATTTGATTGAAACCAGAAATCGCTGCAGTCAGTGGAAGAGATGATAAAATAAGCTAACTTCATGGAATTGGCAACTTTACAAATATTGAGATTGAGATATATCTGCAGATATCGATAGTACTTCAAATTGCACAATTGCTAGAATCTGACATTGTGATAGAGAAGGAAAGCAAGATTTCATGACATTGAGGTATGTGGAGATATGGAAGTTGTGGTGAAAGTGGAGAAGCAGCAAACGTCCTGAATCTGAGCAATTGTTTCAAACTGAGAATTTGTTACGTACAAAGAACTAAGTTTGCTGACAAAGAGTGAAATTAATAAATTATTCGTTCAGATGAATGAGGAGTAGCTGGAAATGAGGAGATAGTAGAAGTAGTTGCAAATATTTAGATAGGAAATGCACATTAATAGAGATAGCGAGATTAATAAAAGGGCTCATCTTGAACACTGAGAGAAGCTACTCAAAGCAAAATTCATGATAATTGGAGAATTTGCTAATATGGGAACAATGAAATATCTGCAGTTTGGGAATCTACAAGACATTGAGCAATCGATTGATTTTGATATTTTGCAAGATACAGAGAGACAGCTTTTCAGAACATGTAGGATATGGCAGAAATTGAAGAAGCGTTCAATGCGGAGAAGCTGCAAGATTGCTAAGTAGTACATATTGCTGAGAATTGAGAATGTGACAGATACAGGGAACTAAATTTGCTGGTAAATATAGAACACAAGGAATTGAAGTCTGAGATTAATGGGGAATTGTTAGAAATGTGGATATGCTTAGAAATATAGATGCTGCTGGAGAGCTGAAATAGCAGTGATGGATTAAATGATGGAAATTGAGAAACCTGGGCATTGGGCGAAAGAACAGATGCTTCAAGTCGCAAAATTCATGGAAATGGAAGATTCTCCTAAGCTGGGAACTAAGATGTATCTACAGACAGAGAAAATGCCAGAATTTGATCAATTGCAGGAAAGAGAGAGAAGCTGCAGAGGTGTTGATTGATATTTATTGTAAGAAACTGAGCACTTGCTGGATAGCAATAAACTGATTTGTTGAAAAAGAGAAATGGAGTAGTTGAACACTGTTTAGAACAATGAAGATTTGGAAATGTGTGGAGTTTTAGAAATTGAGATATTAATATCGATTAGCTGTAGAAATTATTGAAGGTGCAGAATTCCATTGAAACCTGAAATCTCTGTAGTCACTGGAAGAGCGGATGATAAAATAAGCTAACTTCATGGAATTTGCGACTTTACAAATATTGAGATTGAGATATATCTGCAGATATCGATAGTACTTCAAATTGCACAATTGCTAGAATCTGACATTGTGATAGAGAAGGAAAGCAAGATTTCATGACATTGAAGTATATGGAGATATGGAAGTTGTGGTGAATGTGGAGAACCGGCAAACGTCCTGAATCTAACCAATTGCTTCAAACTGAGAATTCGTTACGTAAAGAGATCTGTTTGCAGACAAAGATTGAAAAAAATAAATTATTGGTTCAGATGAATGAGGAGTAGCTGGAAATGAGGAGATAGTAGAAGTTATTCCAAATATTTAGATAGGAAATGCACATTAATGGAGATAGCGAGATTAATTAAATGGATCATCTTGAACATTGAGAGAAGCTACTAAAAGCAAAATTCATGATAATTGGAGAATTTGCTAATGTGGGAACAAAGAAATATCTGCAGTTAGGGAATATAGAAGACATTGAGCAATCGATTGATTTTGGAAATGTGTGGAATTTTAGAAATTGAGATATTAATATCGATTAGCTGTAGAAATTATTGAAGGTGCAGAATTTGATTGAAACCAGAAATCTCTGCAGTCAGTGGAAGAGCGGATGATAAAATCAGCTAACTTCATGGAATTGGCGACTTTACAGATATTGAGATTGAGATATATCTGCAGATATCGAAAAAACTTAAAATTGCACAATTGCTAGAATCTGACATTGCGATAGAGAAGGAAAGCAAGATTTTGTGACATTGAAGTATATGGAGATATGGAAGTTGTGGTGAATGTGGAGAACCTGCAAACGTCCTGAATCTACCCAATTGCTTCCAACTGAGAATTTGTTATGTACAGAGAACTAAGATTGCTGACAAAGAGTGAAATTGATAAATTATTGGTTCAGATGAATGAGGAGTAGCTGGAAATGAGGAGATAGTAGAAGTTGTTCCAAATATTTAGATAGGAAATGCACATTAATAGAGATAGCGAGATTAATTAAATGGATCATCTTGAACATTGAGAGAAGCTACTAAAATCAAAATTCATGATAATTGGAGAATTTGCTAAGATGGGAACAAAGAAATATCTGCAGTTTGAGAATATACAAGACATTGAGCATTCGATTGATTTTGATATTTAGCAAGATACAGAGAGCCAGCTTTTCAGAATTTGCAGGATATGGCAAAAATTGAAGAAGCGTTCAATGCGGAGAAGCTGCAAGATTGCTAAGTAGTACATATTGCTGAGAATTGAGAATGTGTCAGATACAGGGAACTAAATTTGCTGGTAAACATAGAACACCAGGAATTGAAGTCTGAGATTAATGGGGAATTGTTAGAAATGTGGATATGCTTAGAAATATAGATATTAATGCTGCTGGAGAGCTGAAATAGCAGTGATGGACAAAATGATGGAAGTTGAGAAAGCTGTGCATTGGGCGAAAGAACAGATGCTTCAAGTCGCAAAATTCATGGAAATGGAAGATTCTCCTAAGCTGGGAACTAAGATGTATCTACAGACAGAGAAAATGCCAGAAGTTGATCAACTGCAGGAAAGAGAGAGAAACTGTAGAGGTGTTGATTGATATTTATTGTAAGAAACTGAGCACTTGCTGGATAGCAATAAACTGATTTGTTGAAAAAGAGAAATGGAGTAGTTGAACGCTGTTTAGAACAATGAAGATTTGGAAATGTGTGGAGTTTTAGAAATTGAGATATTAATATCGATTAGCTGTAGAAATTATTGAAGGTGCAGAATTCCATTGAAACCTGAAATCTCTGTAGTCAGTGGAAGAGCGGATGATAAAATCAGCTAACTTCATGGAATTTGCGACTTTACAAATATTGAGATTGAGATATATCTGCAGATATCGATAGTACTTCAAATTGCACAATTGCTAGAATCTGACATTGTGATAGAGAAGGAAAGCAAGATTTCATGACATTGAAGTATATGGAGATATGGAAGTTGTGGTGAATGTGGAGAACCGGCAAACGTCCTGAATCTAACCAATTGCTTCAAACTGAGAATTCGTTACGTAAAGAGATCTAAGTTTGCAGACAAAGATTGAAAAAAATAAATTATTGGTTCAGATGAATGATGAGTAGCTGGAAATGAGGAGATAGTAGAAGTTTTTCCAAATATTTATATAGGAAATGCACATTAATGGAGATAGCGACATTAATTAAATGGATCATCTTGAACATTGAGAGAAGCTACTCAAAGCAAAATTCATGATAATTGGAGAATTTGCTAATGTGGGAACAAAGAAATATCTGCAGTTAGGGAATATAGAAGACATTGAGCAATCGATTGATTTTGGAAATGTGTGGAATTTTAGAAATTGAGATATTAATATCGATTAGCTGTAGAAATTATTGAAGGTGCAGAATTTGATTGAAACCACAAATCTCTGCAGTCAGTGGAAGAGCGGATGATAAAATCAGCTAACTTCATGGAATTGGTGACTTTACAGATATTGAGATTGAGATATAACTGCAGATATCGAAAAAACTTCAAATTGCACAATTGCTAGAATCGGACATTGTGATAGAGAAGGAAAGCAAGATTTTGTGACATTGAAGTATATGGAGATATGGAAGTTGTGGTGAATGTGGAGAACCTGCAAACGTCCTGAATCTACCCAATTGCTTCAAACTGAGAATTTGTTACGTACAGAGAACTAAGATTGCTGACAAAGAGTGAAATTGATAAATTATTGGTTCAGATGAATGAGGAGTAGCTGGAAATGAGGAGATAGTAGAAGTTGTTCCAAATATTTAGATAGGAAATGCACATTAATAGAGATAGCGAGATTAATTAAATGGATCATCTTGAACATTGAGAGAAGCTACTAAAATCAAAATTCATGATAATTGGAGAATTTGCTAAGATGGGAACAAAGAAATATCTGCAGTTTGAGAATATACAAGACATTGAGCATTCGATTGATTTTGATATTTTGCAAGATACAGAGAGACAGCTTTTCAGAATTTGCAGGATATGGCAAAAATTGAAGAAGCGTTCAATGCGGAGAAGCTGCAAGATTGCTAAGTAGTACATATTGCTGAGAATTGAGAATGTGACAGATACAGGGAACTAAATTTGCTGGTAAATATAGAACACCAGGAATTGAAGTCTGAGATTAATGGGGAATTGTTAGAAATGTGGATATGCTTAGAAATATAGATATTAATGCTGCTGGAGAGCTGAAATAGCAGTGATGGACAAAATGATGGAAGTTGAGAAAGCTGTGCATTGGGCGAATGAACAGATGCTTCAAGTCGCAAAATTCATGGAAATGGAAGATTCTCCTAAGCTGGGAACTAAGATGTATCTACAGACAGAGAAAATGCCAGAAGTTGATCAACTGCAGGAAAGAGAGAGAAACTGTAGAGGTGTTGATTGATATTTATTGTAAGAAACTGAGCACTTGCTGGATAGCAATAAACTGATTTGTTGAAAAAGAGAAATGGAGTAGTTGAACGCTGTTTAGAACAATGAAGATTTGGAAATGTGTGGAGTTTTAGAAATTGAGATATTAATATCGATTAGCTGTAGAAATTATTGAAGGTGCAGAATTCCATTGAAACCTGAAATCTCTGTAGTCAGTGGAAGAGCGGATGATAAAATCAGCTAACTTCATGGAATTTGCGACTTTACAAATATTGAGATTGAGATATATCTGCAGATATCGATAGTACTTCAAATTGCACAATTGCTAGAATCTGACATTGTGATAGAGAAGGAAAGCAAGATTTCATGACATTGAAGTATATGGAGATATGGAAGTTGTGGTGAATGTGGAGAACCGGCAAACGTCCTGAATCTAACCAATTGCTTCAAACTGAGAATTCGTTACGTAAAGAGATCTAAGTTTGCAGACAAAGATTGAAAAAAATAAATTATTGGTTCAGATGAATGATGAGTAGCTGGAAATGAGGAGATAGTAGAAGTTTTTCCAAATATTTATATAGGAAATGCACATTAATGGAGATAGCGACATTAATTAAATGGATCATCTTGAACATTGAGAGAAGCTACTCAAAGCAAAATTCATGATAATTGGAGAATTTGCTAATGTGGGAACAAAGAAATATCTGCAGTTAGGGAATATAGAAGACATTGAGCAATCGATTGATTTTGGAAATGTGTGGAATTTTAGAAATTGAGATATTAATATCGATTAGCTGTAGAAATTATTGAAGGTGCAGAATTTGATTGAAACCACAAATCTCTGCAGTCAGTGGAAGAGCGGATGATAAAATCAGCTAACTTCATGGAATTGGTGACTTTACAGATATTGAGATTGAGATATAACTGCAGATATCGAAAAAACTTCAAATTGCACAATTGCTAGAATCGGACATTGTGATAGAGAAGGAAAGCAAGATTTTGTGACATTGAAGTATATGGAGATATGGAAGTTGTGGTGAATGTGGAGAACCTGCAAACGTCCTGAATCTACCCAATTGCTTCAAACTGAGAATTTGTTACGTACAGAGAACTAAGATTGCTGACAAAGAGTGAAATTGATAAATTATTGGTTCAGATGAATGAGGAGTAGCTGGAAATGAGGAGATAGTAGAAGTTGTTCCAAATATTTAGATAGGAAATGCACATTAATAGAGATAGCGAGATTAATTAAATGGATCATCTTGAACATTGAGAGAAGCTACTAAAATCAAAATTCATGATAATTGGAGAATTTGCTAAGATGGGAACAAAGAAATATCTGCAGTTTGAGAATATACAAGACATTGAGCATTCGATTGATTTTGATATTTTGCAAGATACAGAGAGACAGCTTTTCAGAATTTGCAGGATATGGCAAAAATTGAAGAAGCGTTCAATGCGGAGAAGCTGCAAGATTGCTAAGTAGTACATATTGCTGAGAATTGAGAATGTGACAGATACAGGGAACTAAATTTGCTGGTAAATATAGAACACCAGGAATTGAAGTCTGAGATTAATGGGGAATTGTTAGAAATGTGGATATGCTTAGAAATATAGATATTAATGCTGCTGGAGAGCTGAAATAGCAGTGATGGATTAAATGATGGAAATTGAGAAACCTGGGCATTGGGCGAAAGAACAGATGCTTCAAGTAGCAAAATTCATGGAAATGGAAGATTCTCCTAAGCTGGGAACTAAGATGTATCTACAGACAGAGAAAATGCCAGAATTTGTTCAATTGCAGGAAAGAGAGAGAAGCTGTAGAGGTGTGGATTGATATTTATTGTAAGAAACTGAGCACTTGCTGGATAGCAATAAACTGATTTGTTGAAAAAGAGAAATGGAGTAGTTGAACGCTGTTTAGAACAATGAAGATTTGGAAATGTGTGGAGTTTTAGAAATTGAGATATTAATATCGATTAGCTGTAGAAATTATTGAAGGTGCAGAATTTGATTGAAACCAGAAATCGCTGCAGTCAGTGGAAGAGATGATAAAATAAGCTAACTTCATGGAATTTGCGACTTTACAAATATTGAGATTGAGATATATCTGCAGATATCGATAGTACTTCAAATTTCACAATTGCTAGAATCTGACATTGTGATAGAGAAGGAAAGCAAGTTTTCATGACAATGAGGTATGTGGAGATATGGAAGTTGTGGTGAAAGTGGAGAAGCAGCAAACGTCCTGAATCTGAGCAATTGTTTCAAACTGAGAATTTGTTACGTACAAAGAACTAAGTTTGCTGACAAAGAGTGAAATTGATAAATTATTGGTTCAGATGAATGAGGAGTAGCTGGAAATGAGGAGATAGTAGAAGTAGTTGCAAATATTTAGATAGGAAATGCACATTAATAGAGATAGCGAGATTAATAAAAGGGATCATCTTGAACATTGAGAGAAGCTACTCAAAGCAAAATTCATGATAATTGGAGAATTTGCTAATATGGGAACAAAGAAATATCTGCAGTTTGGGAATCTACAAGACATTGAGCAATCGATTGATTTTGATATTTTGCAAGATACAGAGAGACAGCTTTTCAGAACATGTAGGATATGGCAGAAATTGAAGAAGCGTTCAATGCGGAGAAGCTGCAAGATTGCTAAGTAGTACATATTGCTGAGAATTGAGAATGTGACAGATACAGGGAACTAAATTTGCTGGTAAATATAGAACACCAGGAATTGAAGTCTGAGATTAATGGGGATTTGTTAGAAATGTGGATATGCTTAGAAATATAGATATTAATGCTGCTGGAGAGCTGAAATAGCAGTGATGGACAAAATGATGGAAGTTGAGAAAGCTGTGCATTGGGCGAAAGAACAGATGCTTCAAGTCGCAAAATTCATGGAAATGGAAGATTCTCCTAAGCTGGGAACTAAGATGTATCTACAGACAGAGAAAATGCCAGAAGTTGATCAACTGCAGGAAAGAGAGAGAAACTGTAGAGGTGTTGATTGATATTTATTGTAAGAAACTGAGCACTTGCTGGGTAGCAATAAACTGATTTGTTGAAAAAGAGAAATGGAGTAGTTGAACGCTGTTTAGAACAATGAAGATTTGGAAATGTGTGGAGTTTTAGAAATTGAGATATTAATATCGATTAGCTGTAGAAATTATTGAAGGTGCAGAATTTGATTGAAACCAGAAATCGCTGCAGTCAGTGGAAGAGATGATAAAATAAGCTAACTTCATGGAATTGGCGACTTTACAAATATTGAGATTGAGATATATCTGCAGATATCGATAGTACTTCAAATTGCACAATTGCTAGAATCTGACATTGTGATAGAGAAGGAAAGCAAGATTTCATGACATTGAGGTATGTGGAGATATGGAAGTTGTGGTGAAAGTGGAGAAGCAGCAAACGTCCTGAATCTGAGCAATTGTTTCAAACTGAGAATTTGTTACGTACAAAGAACTAAGTTTGCTGACAAAGAGTGAAATTGATAAATTATTGGTTCAGATGAATGAGGAGTAGCTGGAAATGAGGAGATAGTAGAAGTAGTTGCAAATATTTAGATAGGAAATGCACATTAATAGAGATAGCGAGATTAATAAAAGGGCTCATCTTGAACATTGAGAGAAGCTACTCAAAGCAAAATTCATGATAATTGGAGAATTTGCTAATATGGGAACAAAGAAATATCTGCAGTTTGGGAATCTACAAGACATTGAGCAATCGATTGATTTTGATATTTTGCAAGATACAGAGAGACAGCTTTTCAGAACATGTAGGATATGGCAGAAATTGAAGAAGCGTTCAATGCGGAGAAGCTGCAAGATTGCTAAGTAGTACATATTGCTGAGAATTGAGAATGTGACAGATACAGGGAACTAAATTTGCTGGTAAATATAGAACACCAGGAATTGAAGTCTGAGATTAATGGGGAATTGTTAGAAATGTGGATATGCTTAGAAATATAGATATTAATGCTGCTGGAGAGCTGAAATAGCAGTGATGGATTAAATGATGGAAATTGAGAAACCTGGGCATTGGGCGAAAGAACAGATGCTTCAAGTAGCAAAATTCATGGAAATGGAAGATTCTCCTAAGCTGGGAACTAAGATGTATCTACAGACAGAGAAAATGCCAGAATTTGATCAATTGCAGGAAAGAGAGAGAAGCTGTAGAGGTGTTGATTGATATTTATTGTAAGAAACTGAGCACTTGCTGGATAGCAATAAACTGATTTGTTGAAAAAGAGAAATGGAGTAGTTGAACGCTGTTTAGAACAATGAAGATTTGGAAATGTGTGGAGTTTTAGAAATTGAGATATTAATATCGATTAGCTGTAGAAATTATTGAAGGTGCAGAATTCCATTGAAACCTGAAATCTCTGTAGTCAGTGGAAGAGCGGATGATAAAATAAGCTAACTTCATGGAATTTGCGACTTTACAAATATTGAGATTGAGATATATCTGCAGATATCGATAATACTTCAAATTGCACAATTGCTAGAATCTGACATTGTGATAGAGAAGGAAAGCAAGATTTCATGACATTGAAGTATATGGAGATATGGAAGTTGTGGTGAATGTGGAGAACCGGCAAACGTCCTGAATCTAACCAATTGCTTCAAACTGAGAATTCGTTACGTAAAGAGATCTAAGTTTGCAGACAAAGATTGAAAAAAATAAATTATTGGTTCAGATGAATGAGGAGTAGCTGGAAATGAGGAGATAGTAGAAGTTATTCCAAATATTTAGATAGGAAATGCACATTAATGGAGATAGCGAGATTAATTAAATGGATCATCTTGAACATTGAGAGAAGCTACTAAAAGCAAAATTCATGATAATTGGAGAATTTGCTAATGTGGGAACAAAGAAATATCTGCAGTTAGGGAATATAGAAGACATTGAGCAATCGATTGATTTTGGAAATGTGTGGAATTTTAGAAATTGAGATATTAATATCGATTAGCTGTAGAAATTATTGAAGGTGCAGAATTTGATTGAAACCAGAAATCTCTGCAGTCAGTGGAAGAGCGGATGATAAAATCAGCTAACTTCATGGAATTGGCGACTTTACAGATATTGAGATTGAGATATAACTGCAGATATCGAAAAAACTTAAAATTGCACAATTGCTAGAATCTGACATTGTGATAGAAAAGGAAAGCAAGATTTTGTGACATTGAAGTATATGGAGATATGGAAGTTGTGGTGAATGTGGAGAACCTGCAAACGTCCTGAATCTACCCAATTGCTTCAAACTGAGAATTTGTTACGTACAGAGAACTAAGATTGCTGACAAAGAGTGAAATTGATAAATTATTGGTTCAGATGAATGAGGAGTAGCTGGAAATGAGGAGATAGTAGAAGTTGTTCCAAATATTTAGATAGGAAATGCACATTAATAGAGATAGCGAGATTAATTAAATGGATCATCTTGAACATTGAGAGAAGCTACTAAAATCAAAATTCATGATAATTGGAGAATTTGCTAAGATGGGAACAAAGAAATATCTGCAGTTTGAGAATATACAAGACATTGAGCATTCGATTGATTTTGATATTTTGCAAGATACAGAGAGACAGCTTTTCAGAATTTGCAGGATATGGCAAAAATTGAAGAAGCGTTCAATGCGGAGAAGCTGCAAGATTGCTAAGTAGTACATATTGCTGAGAATTGAGAATGTGACAGATACAGGGAACTAAATTTGCTGGTAAATATAGAACACCAGGAATTGAAGTCTGAGATTAATGGGGAATTGTTAGAAATGTGGATATGCTTAGAAATATAGATATTAATGCTGCTGGAGAGCTGTAATAGCAGTGATGGACAAAATGATGGAAGTTGAGAAAGCTGTGCATTGGGCGAAAGAACAGATGCTTCAAGCAGCAAAATTAATGGAAATGGAAGATTCTCCTAAGCTGGGAACTAAGATGTATCTACAGACAGAGAAAATGCCAGAAGTTGATCAACTGCAGGAAAGAGAGAGAAACTGTAGAGGTGTTGATTGATATTTATTGTAAGAAACTGAGCACTTGCTGGGTAGCAATAAACTGATTTGTTGAAAAAGAGAAATGGAGTAGTTGAACGCTGTTTAGAACAATGAAGATTTGGAAATGTGTGGAGTTTTAGAAATTGAGATATTAATATCGATTAGCTGTAGAAATTATTGAAGGTGCAGAATTTGATTGAAACCAGAAATCGCTGCAGTCAGTGGAAGAGATGATAAAATAAGCTAACTTCATGGAATTGGCGACTTTACAAATATTGAGATTGAGATATATCTGCAGATATCGATAGTACTTCAAATTGCACAATTGCTAGAATCTGACATTGTGATAGAGAAGGAAAGCAAGATTTCATGACATTGAGGTATGTGGAGATGTGGAAGTTGTGGTGAAAGTGGAGAAGCAGCAAACGTCCTGAATCTGAGCAATTGTTTCAAACTGAGAATTTGTTACGTACAAAGAACTAAGTTTGCTGACAAAGAGTGAAATTGATAAATTATTGGTTCAGATGAATGAGGAGTAGCTGGAAATGAGGAGATAGTAGAAGTAGTTGCAAATATTTAGATAGGAAATGCACATTAATAGAGATAGCGAGATTAATAAAAGGGATCATCTTGAACATTGAGAGAAGCTACTCAAAGCAAAATTCATGATAATTGGAGAATTTGCTAATATGGGAACAAAGAAATATGTGCAGTTTGGGAATCTACAAGACATTGAGCAATCGATTGATTTTGATATTTTGCAAGATACAGAGAGACAGCTTTTCAGAACATGTAGGATATGGCAGATATTGAAGAAGCGTTCAATGCGGAGAAGCTGCAAGATTGCTAAGTAGTACATATTGCTGAGAATTGAGAATGTGACAGATACAGGGAACTAAATTTGCTGGTAAATATAGAACACCAGGAATTGAAGTCTGAGATTAATGGGGAATTGTTAGAAATGTGGATATGCTTAGAAATATAGATATTAATGCTGCTGGAGAGCTGAAATAGCAGTGATGGATTAAATGATGGAAATTGAGAAACCTGGGCATTGGGCGAAAGAACAGATGCTTCAAGTAGCAAAATTCATGGAAATGGAAGATTCTCCTAAGCTGGGAACTAAGATGTATCTACAGACAGAGAAAATGCCAGAATTTGATCAATTGCAGGAAAGAGAGAGAAGCTGTAGAGGTGTTGATTGATATTTATTGTAAGAAACTGAGCACTTGCTGGATAGAAATAAACTGATTTGTTGAAAAAGAGAAATGGAGTAGTTGAACGCTGTTTAGAACAATGAAGATTTGGAAATGTGTGGAGTTTTAGAAATTGAGATATTAATATCGATTAGCTGTAGAAATTATTGAAGGTGCAGAATTCCATTGAAACCTGAAATCTCTGTAGTCAGTGGAAGAGCGGATGATAAAATAAGCTAACTTCATGGAATTTGCGACTTTACAAATATTGAGATTGAGATATATCTGCAGATATCGATAGTACTTCAAATTGCACAATTGCTAGAATCTGACATTGTGATAGAGAAGGAAAGCAAGATTTCATGACATTGAAGTATATGGAGATATGGAAGTTGTGGTGAATGTGGAGAACCGGCAAACGTCCTGAATCTAACCAATTGCTTCAAACTGAGAATTCGTTACGTAAAGAGATCTAAGTTTGCAGACAAAGATTGAAAAAAATAAATTATTGGTTCAGATGAATGAGGAGTAGCTGGAAATGAGGAGATAGTAGAAGTTATTCCAAATATTTAGATAGGAAATGCACATTAATGGAGATAGCGAGATTAATTAAATGGATGATCTTGAACATTGAGAGAAGCTACTAAAAGCAAAATTCATGATAATTGGAGAATTTGCTAATGTGGGAACAAAGAAATATCTGCAGTTAGGGAATATAGAAGACATTGAGCAATCGATTGATTTTGGAAATGTGTGGAATTTTAGAAATTGAGATATTAATATCGATTAGCTGTAGAAATTATTGAAGGTGCAGAATTTGATTGAAACCAGAAATCTCTGAAGTCAGTGGAAGAGCGGATGATAAAATCAGCTAACTTCATGGAATTGGTGACTTTACAGATATTGAGATTGAGATATATCTGCAGATATCGAAAAAACTTAAAATTGCACAATTGCTAGAATCTGACATTGTGATAGAGAAGGAAAGCAAGATTTTGTGATATTGAAGTATATGGAGATATGGAAGTTGTGGTGAATGTGGAGAACCTGCAAACGTCCTGAATCTACCCAATTGCTTCAAACTGAGAATTTGTTACGTACAGAGAACTACGATTGCTGACAAAGAGTGAAATTGAAAAATTATTGGTTCAGATGAATGAGGAGTAGCTGGAAATGAGGAGATAGTAGAAGTTGTTCCAAATATTTAGATAGGAAATGCACATTAATAGAGATAGCGAGATTAATTAAATGGATCATCTTGAACATTGAGAGAAGCTACTAAAATCAAAATTCATGATAATTGGAGAATTTGCTAAGATGGGAACAAAGAAATATCTGCAGTTTGAGAATATACAAGACATTGAGCATTCGATTGATTTTGATATTTAGCAAGATACAGAGAGCCAGCTTTTCAGAATTTGCAGGATATGGCAAAAATTGAAGAAGCGTTCAATGCGGAGAAGCTGCAAGATTGCTAAGTAGTACATATTGCTGAGAATTGAGAATGTGACAGATACAGGGAACTAAATTTGCTGGTAAATATAGAACACCAGGAATTGAAGTCTGAGATTAATGGGGAATTGTTAGAAATGTGGATATGCTTAGAAATATAGATATTAATGCTGCTGGAGAGCTGAAATAGCAGTGATGGACAAAATGATGGAAGTTGAGAAAGCTGTGCATTGGGCGAAAGAACAGATGCTTCAAGTCGCAAAATTCATGGAAATGGAAGATTCTCCTAAGCTGGGAACTAAGATGTATCTACAGACAGTGAAAATGACAGAAGTTGATCAACTGCAGGAAAGAGAGAGAAACTGTAGAGGTGTTGATTGATATTTATTGTAAGAAACTGAGCACTTGCTGGATAGCAATAAACTGATTTGTTGAAAAAGAGAAATGGAGTAGTTGAACGCTGTTTAGAACAATGAAGATTTGGAAATGTGTGGAGTTTTAGAAATTGAGATATTAATATCGATTAGCTGTAGAAATTATTGAAGGTGCAGAATTTGATTGAAACCAGAAATCGCTGCAGTCAGTGGAAGAGATGATAAAATAAGCTAACTTCATGGAATTGGCGACTTTACAAATATTGAGATTGAGATATATCTGCAGATATCGATAGTACTTCAAATTGCACAATTGCTAGAATCTGACATTGTGATAGAGAAGGAAAGCAAGATTTCATGACATTGAGGTATGTGGAGATATGGAAGTTGTGGTGAAAGTGGAGAAGCAGCAAACGTCCTGAATCTGAGCAATTGTTTCAAACTGAGAATTTGTTACGTACAAAGAACTAAGTTTGCTGACAAAGAGTGAAATTGATAAATTATTGGTTCAGATGAATGAGGAGTAGCTGGAAATGAGGAGATAGTAGAAGTAGTTGCAAATATTTAGATAGGAAATGCACATTAATAGAGATAGTGAGATTAATTAAAGGGATCATCTTGAACATTGAGAGAAGCTACTCAAAGCAAAATTCATGATAATTGGAGAATTTGCTAATATGGGAACAAAGAAATATCGGCAGTTTGGGAATCTACAAGACATTGAGCAATCGATTGATTTTGATATTTTGCAAGATACAGAGAGACAGCTTTTCAGAACATGTAGGATATGGCAGAAATTGAAGAAGCGTTCAATGCGGAGAAGCTGCAAGATTGCTAAGTAGTACATATTGCTGAGAATTGAGAATGTGACAGATACAGGGAACTAAATTTGCTGGTAAATATAGAACACCAGGAATTGAAGTCTGAGATTAATGGGGAATTGTTAGAAATGTGGATATGCTTAGAAATATAGATATTAATGCTGCTGGAGAGCTGAAATAGCAGTGATGGATTAAATGATGGAAATTGAGAAACCTGTGCATTGGGCGAAAGAACAGATGCTTCAAGTAGCAAAATTCATGGAAATGGAAGATTCTCCTAAGCTGGGAACTAAGATGTATCTACAGACAGAGAAAATGCCAGAATTTGATCAATTGCAGGAAAGAGAGAGAAGCTGTAGAGGTGTTGATTGATATTTATTGTAAGAAACTGAGCACTTGCTGGATAGCAATAAACTGATTTGTTGAAAAAGAGAAATGGAGTACTTGAACGCTGTTCAGAACAATGAAGATTTGGAAATGTGTGGAGGTTTAGAAATTGAGATATTAATATCGATTAGCTGTAGAAATTATTGAAGGTGCAGAATTCCATTGAAACCTGAAATCTCTGTAGTCAGTGGAAGAGCGGATGATAAAATAAGCTAACTTCATGGAATTTGCGACTTTACAAATATTGAGATTGAGATATATCTGCAGATATCGATAGTACTTCAAATTGCACAATTGCTAGAATCTGACATTGTGATAGAGAAGGAAAGCAAGATTTCATGACATTGAAGTATATGGAGATATGGAAGTTGTGGTGAATGTGGAGAACCGGCAAACGTCCTGAATCTAACCAATTGCTTCAAACTGAGAATTCGTTACGTAAAGAGATCTAAGTTTGCAGACAAAGATTGAAAAAAATAAATTATTGGTTCAGATGAATGAGGAGTAGCTGGAAATGAGGAGATAGTAGAAGTTATTCCAAATATTTAGATAGGAAATGCATTTTAATGGAGATAGCGAGATTAATTAAATGGATCATCTTGAACATTGAGAGAAGCTACTAAAAGCAAAATTCATGATAATTGGAGAATTTGCTAATGTGGGAACAAAGAAATATCTGCAGTTAGGGAATATAGAAGACATTGAGCAATCGATTGATTTTGGAAATGTGTGGAATTTTAGAAATTGAGATATTAATATCGATTAGCTGTAGAAATTATTGAAGGTGCAGAATTTGATTGAAACCACAAATCTCTGCAGTCAGTGGAAGAGCGGATGATAAAATCAGCTAACTTCATGGAATTGGTGACTTTACAGATATTGAGATTGAGATATATCTGCAGATATCGAAAAAACTTAAAATTGCACAATTGCTAGAATCTGACATTGTGATAGAGAAGGAAAGCAAGATTTTGTGACATTGAAGTATATGGAGATATGGAAGTTGTGGTGAATGTGGAGAACCTGCAAACGTCCTGAATCTACCCAATTGCTTCAAACTGAGAATTTGTTACGTACAGAGAACTAAGATTGCTGACAAAGAGTGAAATTGATAAATTATTGGTTCAGATGAATGAGGAGTAGCTGGAAATGAGAAGATAGTAGAAGTTGTTCCAAATATTTAGATAGGAAATGCACATTAATAGAGATAGCGAGATTAATTAAATGGATCATCTTGAACATTGAGAGAAGCTACTAAAATCAAAATTCATGATAATTGGAGAATTTGCTAAGATGGGAACAAAGAAATATCTGCAGTTTGAGAATATACAAGACATTGAGCATTCGATTGATTTTGATATTTTGCAAGATACAGAGAGCCAGCTTTTCAGAATTTGCAGGATATGGCAAAAATTGAAGAAGCGTTCAATGCGGAGAAGCTGCAAGATTGCTAAGTAGTACATATTGCTGAGAATTGAGAATGTGACAGATACAGGGAACTAAATTTGCTGGTAAATATAGAACACCAGGAATTGAAGTCTGAGATTAATGGGGAATTGTTAGAAATGTGGATATGCTTAGAAATATAGATATTAATGCTGCTGGAGAGCTGAAATAGCAGTGATGGATTAAATGATGGAAATTGAGAAACCTGGGCATTGGGCGAAAGAACAGATGCTTCAAGTAGCAAAATTCATGGAAATGGAAGATTCTCCTAAGCTGGGAACTAAGATGTATCTACAGACAGAGAAAATGCCAGAATTTGATCAATTGCAGGAAAGAGAGAGAAGCTGTAGAGGTGTTGATTGATATTTATTGTAAGAAACTGAGCACTTGCTGGATAGAAATAAACTGATTTGTTGAAAAAGAGAAATGGAGTAGTTGAACGCTGTTTAGAACAATGAAGATTTGGAAATGTGTGGAGTTTTAGAAATTGAGATATTAATATCGATTAGCTGTAGAAATTATTGAAGGTGCAGAATTCCATTGAAACCTGAAATCTCTGTAGTCAGTGGAAGAGCGGATGATAAAATAAGCTAACTTCATGGAATTTGCGACTTTACAAATATTGAGATTGAGATATATCTGCAGATATCGATAGTACTTCAAATTGCACAATTGCTAGAATCTGACATTGTGATAGAGAAGGAAAGCAAGATTTCATGACATTGAAGTATATGGAGATATGGAAGTTGTGGTGAATGTGGAGAACCGGCAAACGTCCTGAATCTAACCAATTGCTTCAAACTGAGAATTCGTTACGTAAAGAGATCTAAGTTTGCAGACAAAGATTGAAAAAAATAAATTATTGGTTCAGATGAATGAGGAGTAGCTGGAAATGAGGAGATAGTAGAAGTTATTCCAAATATTTAGATAGGAAATGCACATTAATGGAGATAGCGAGATTAATTAAATGGATGATCTTGAACATTGAGAGAAGCTACTAAAAGCAAAATTCATGATAATTGGAGAATTTGCTAATGTGGGAACAAAGAAATATCTGCAGTTAGGGAATATAGAAGACATTGAGCAATGGATTGATTTTGGAAATGTGTGGAATTTTAGAAATTGAGATATTAATATCGATTTGCTGTAGAAATTATTGAAGGTGCAGAATTTGATTGAAACCAGAAATCTCTGCAGTCAGTGGAAGAGCGGATGATAAAATCAGCTAACTTCATGGAATTGGTGACTTTACAGATATTGAGATTGAGATATATCTGCAGATATCGAAAAAACTTAAAATTGCACAATTGCTAGAATCTGACATTGTGATAGAGAAGGAAAGCAAGATTTTGTGATATTGAAGTATATGGAGATATGGAAGTTGTGGTGAATGTGGAGAACCTGCAAACGTCCTGAATCTACCCAATTGCTTCAAACTGAGAATTTGTTACGTACAGAGAACTAAGATTGCTGACAAAGAGTGAAATTGATAAATTATTGGTTCAGATGAATGAGGAGTAGCTGGAAATGAGGAGATAGTAGAAGTTGTTCCAAATATTTAGATAGGAAATGCACATTAATAGAGATAGCGAGATTAATTAAATGGATCATCTTGAACATTGAGAGAAGCTACTAAAATCAAAATTGATGATAATTGGAGAATTTGCTAAGATGGGAACAAAGAAATATCTGCAGTTTGAGAATATACAAGACATTGAGCATTCGATTGATTTTGATATTTTGCAAGATACAGAGAGCCAGCTTTTCAGAATTTGCAGGATATGGCAAAAATTGAAGAAGCGTTCAATGCGGAGAAGCTGCAAGATTGCTAAGTAGTACATATTGCTGAGAATTGAGAATGTGACAGATACAGGGAACTAAATTTGCTGGTAAATATAGAACACCAGGAATTGAAGTCTGAGATTAATGGGGAATTGTTAGAAATGTGGATATGCTTAGAAATATAGATATTAATGCTGCTGGAGAGCTGAAATAGCAGTGATGGACAAAATGATGGAAGTTGAGCAAGCTGTGCATTGGGCGAAAGAACAGATGCTTCAAGTCGCAAAATTCATGGAAATGGAAGATTCTCCTAAGCTGGGAACTAAGATGTATCTACAGACAGAGAAAATGCCAGAAGTTGATCAACTGCAGGAAAGAGAGAGAAACTGTAGAGGTGTTGATTGATATTTATTGTAAGAAACTGAGCACTTGCTGGGTAGCAATAAACTGATTTGTTGAAAAAGAGAAATGGAGTAGTTGAACGCTGTTTAGAACAATGAAGATTTGGAAATGTGTGGAGTTTTAGAAATTGAGATATTAATATCGATTAGCTGTAGAAATTATTGAAGGTGCAGAATTTGATTGAAACCAGAAATTGCTGCAGTCAGTGGAAGAGATGATAAAATAAGCTAACTTCATGGAATTGGCGACTTTACAAATATTGAGATTGAGATATATCTGCAGATATCGATAGTACTTCAAATTGCACAATTGCTAGAATCTGACATTGTGATAGAGAAGCAAAGCAAGATTTCATGACATTGAGGTATGTGGAGATATGGAAGTTGTGGTGAAAGTGGAGAAGCAGCAAACGTCCTGAATCTGAGCAATTGTTTCAAACTGAGAATTTGTTACGTACAAAGAACTAAGTTTGCTGACAAAGAGTGAAATTGATAAATTATTGGTTCAGATGAATGAGGAGTAGCTGGAAATGAGGAGATAGTAGAAGTAGTTGCAAATATTTAGATAGGAAATGCACATTAATAGAGATAGCGAGATTAATTAAAGGGATCATCTTGAACATTGAGAGAAGCTACTCAAAGCAAAATTCATGATAATTGGAGAATTTGCTAATATGGGAACAAAGAAATATCTGCAGTTTGGGAATCTACAAGACATTGAGCAATCGATTGATTTTGATATTTTGCAAGATACAGAGAGACAGCTTTTCAGAACATGTAGGATATGGCAGAAATTGAAGAAGCGTTCAATGCGGAGAAGCTGCAAGATTGCTAAGTAGTACATATTGCTGAGAATTGAGAATGTGACAGATACAGGGAACTAAATTTGCTGGTAAATATAGAACACCAGGAATTGAAGTCTGAGATTAATGGGGAATTGTTAGAAATGTGGATATGCTTAGAAATATAGATATTAATGCTGCTGGAGAGCTGAAATAGCAGTGATGGATTAAATGATGGAAATTGAGAAACCTGGGCATTGGGCGAAAGAACAGATGCTTCAAGTAGCAAAATTCATGGAAATGGAAGATTCTCCTAAGCTGGGAACTAAGATGTATCTACAGACAGAGAAAATGGCCAGAATTTGATCAATTGCAGGAAAGAGAGAGAAGCTGTAGAGGTGTTGATTGATATTTATTGTAAGAAACTGAGCACTTGCTGGATAGCAATAAACTGATTTGTTGAAAAAGAGAAATGGAGTAGTTGAACGCTGTTTAGAACAATGAAGATTTGGAAATGTGTGGAGTTTTAGAAATTGAGATATTAATATCGATTAGCTGTAGAAATTATTGAAGGTGCAGAATTCCATTGAAACCTGAAATCTCTGTAGTCAGTGGAAGAGCGGATGATAAAATAAGCTAACTTCATGGAATTTGCGACTTTACAAATATTGAGATTGAGATATATCTGCAGATATCGATAGTACTTCAAATTGCACAATTGCTAGAATCTGACATTGTGATAGAGAAGGAAAGCAAGATTTCATGACATTGAGGTATGTGGAGATATGGAAGTTGTGGTGAAAGTGGAGAAGCAGCAAACGTCCTGAATCTGAGCAATTGTTTCAAACTGAGAATTTGTTACGTACAAAGAACTAAGTTTGCTGACAAAGAGTGAAATTGATAAATTATTGGTTCAGATGAATGAGGAGTAGCTGGAAATGTGGAGATAGTAGAAGTAGTTCCAAATATTTAGATAGGAAATGCACATTAATAAAGATAGCGAGATTAATTAAAGGGATCATCTTGAACATTGAGAGAAGCTACTAAAAGCAAAATTCATGATAATTGGAGAATTTGCTAATATGGGAACAAAGAAATATCTGCAGTTTGGGAATCTACAAGACATTGAGCAATCGATTGATTTTGATATTTTGCAAGATACAGAGAGACAGCTTTTCAGAACATGTAGGATATGGCAGAAATTGAAGAAGCGTTCAATGCGGAGAAGCTGCAAGATTGCTAAGTAGTACATATTGCTGAGAATTGAGAATGTGACAGATACAGGGAACTAAATTTGCTGGTAAATATAGAACACCAGGAATTGAAGTCTGAGATTAATGGGGAATTGTTAGAAATGTGGATATGCTTAGAAATATAGATATTAATGCTGCTGGAGAGCTGAAATAGCAGTGATGGATTAAATGATGGAAATTGAGAAACCTGGGCATTGGGCGAAAGAACAGATGCTTCAAGTAGCAAAATTCATGGAAATGGAAGATTCTCCTAAGCTGGGAACTAAGATGTATCTACAGACAGAGAAAATGCCAGAATTTGATCAATTGCAGGAAAGAGAGAGAAGCTGTAGAGGTGTTGATTGATATTTATTGTAAGAAACTGAGCACTTGCTGGATAGCAATAAGCTGATTTGTTGAAAAAGAGAAATGGAGTAGTTGAACGCTGTTTAGAACAATGAAGATTTGGAAATGTGTGGAGTTTTAGAAATTGAGATATTAATATCGATTAGCTGTAGAAATTATTGAAGGTGCAGAATTCCATTGAAACCTGAAATCTCTGTAGTCAGTGGAAGAGCGGATGATAAAATAAGCTAACTTCATGGAATTTGCGACTTTACAAATATTGAGATTGAGATATATCTGCAGATATCGATAGTACTTCAAATTGCACAATTGCTAGAATCTGACATTGTGATAGAGAAGGAAAGCAAGATTTCATGACATTGAAGTATATGGAGATATGGAAGTTGTGGTGAATGTGGAGAACCGGCAAACGTCCTGAATCTAACCAATTGCTTCAAACTGAGAATTCGTTACGTAAAGAGATCTAAGTTTGCAGACAAAGATTGAAAAAAATAAATTATTGGTTCAGATGAATGAGGAGTAGCTGGAAATGAGGAGATAGTAGAAGTTATTCCAAATATTTAGATAGGAAATGCACATTAATGGAGATAGCGAGATTAATTAAATGGATCATCTTGAACATTGAGAGAAGCTACTAAAAGCAAAATTCATGATAATTGGAGAATTTGCTAATGTGGGAACAAAGAAATATCTGCAGTTAGGGAATATAGAAGACATTGAGCAATGGATTGATTTTGGAAATGTGTGGAATTTTAGAAATTGAGATATTAATATCGATTTGCTGTAGAAATTATTGAAGGTGCAGAATTTGATTGAAACCAGAAATCTCTGCAGTCAGTGGAAGAGCGGATGATAAAATCAGCTAACTTCATGGAATTGGCGACTTTCAGATATTGAGATTGAGATATATCTGCAGATATCGATAGTACTTCAAATTGCACAATTGCTAGAATCTGACATTGTGATAGAGAAGGAAAGCAAGATTTTGTGACATTGAAGTATATGGAGATATGGAAGTTGTGGTGAATGTGGAGAACCTGCAAACGTCCTGAATCTACCCAATTGCTTCAAACTGAGAATTTGTTACGTACAGAGAACTAAGATTGCTGACAAAGAGTGAAATTGATAAATTATTGGTTCAGATGAATGAGGAGTAGCTGGAAATGAGGAGATAGTAGAAGTTGTTCCAAATATTTAGATAGGAAATGCACATTAATAGAGATAGCGAGATTAATTAAATGGATCATCTTGAACATTGAGAGAAGCTACTAAAATCAAAATTCATGATAATTGGAGAATTTGCTAAGATGGGAACAAAGAAATATCTGCAGTTTGAGAATATACAAGACATTGAGCATTCGATTGATTTTGATATTTTGCAAGATACAGAGAGCCAGCTTTTCAGAATTTGCAGGATATGGCAAAAATTGAAGAAGCGTTCAATGCGGAGAAGCTGCAAGATTGCTAAGTAGTACATATTGCTGAGAATTGAGAATGTGACAGATACAGGGAACTAAATTTGCTGGTAAATATAGAACACCAGGAATTGAAGTCTGAGATTAATGGGGAATTGTTAGAAATGTGGATATGCTTAGAAATATAGATATTAATGCTGCTGGAGAGCTGAAATAGCAGTGATGGACTAAATGATGGAAGTTGAGAAAGCTGTGCATTGGGCGAAAGAACAGATGCTTCAAGTAGCAAAATTCATGGAAATGGAAGATTCTCCTAAGCTGGGAACTAAGATGTATCTACAGACAGAGAAAATGCCAGAAGTTGATCAACTGCAGGAAAGAGAGAGAAACTGTAGAGGTGTTGATTGATATTTATTGTAAGAAACTGAGCACTTGCTGGGTAGCAATAAACTGATTTGTTGAAAAAGAGAAATGGAGTAGTTGAACGCTGTTTAGAACAATGAAGATTTGGAAATGTGTGGAGTTTTAGAAATTGAGATATTAATATCGATTAGCTGTAGAAATTATTGAAGGTGCAGAATTTGATTGAAACCAGAAATCTCTGCAGTCAGTGGAAGAGCGGATGATAAAATCAGCTAACTTCATGGAATTGGCGACTTTACAGATATTGAGATTGAGATATATCTGCAGATATCGATAGTACTTCAAATTGCACAATTGCTAGAATCTGACATTGTGATAGAGAAGGAAAGCAAGATTTTGTGACATTGAAGTATATGGAGATATGGAAGTTGTGGTGAATGTGGAGAACCTGCAAACGTCCTGAATCTACCCAATTGCTTCAAACTGAGAATTTGTTACGTACAGAGAACTAAGATTGCTGACAAAGAGTGAAATTGATAAATTATTGGTTCAGATGAATGAGGAGTAGCTGGAAATGAGGAGATAGTAGAAGTTGTTCCAAATATTTAGATAGGAAATGCACATTAATAGAGATAGCGAGATTAATTAAATGGATCATCTTGAACATTGAGAGAAGCTACTAAAATCAAAATTGATGATAATTGGAGAATTTGCTAAGACGGGAACAAAGAAATATCTGCAGTTTGAGAATATACAAGACATTGAGCATTCGATTGATTTTGATATTTTGCAAGATACAGAGAGACAGCTTTTCAGAATTTGCAGGATATGGCAGAAATTGAAGAAGCGTTCAATGCGGAGAAGCTGCAAGATTGCTAAGTAGTACATATTGCTGAGAATTGAGAATGTGACAGATACAGGGAACTAAATTTGCTGGTAAATATAGAACACCAGGAATTGAAGTCTGAGATTAATGGGGAATTGTTAGAAATGTGGATATGCTTAGAAATATAGATATTAATGCTGCTGGAGAGCTGAAATAGCAGTGATGGATTAAATGATGGAAATTGAGAAACCTGGGCATTGGGCGAAAGAACAGATGCTTCAAGTAGCAAAATTCATGGAAATGGAAGATTCTCCTAAGCTGGGAACTAAGATGTATCTACAGACAGAGAAAATGCCAGAAGTTGATCAATTGCAGGAAAGAGAGAGAAGCTGTAGAGGTGTTGATTGATATTTATTGTAAGAAACTGAGCACTTGCTGGATAGCAATAAACTGATTTGTTGAAAAAGAGAAATGGAGTAGTTGAACGCTGTTTAGAACAATGAAGATTTGGAAATGTGTGGAGTTTTAGAAATTGAGATATTAATATCGATTAGCTGTAGAAATTATTGAAGGTGCAGAATTCCATTGAAACCTGAAATCTCTGTAGTCAGTGGAAGAGCGGATGATAAAATCAGCTAACTTCATGGAATTTGCGACTTTACAAATATTGAGATTGAGATATATCTGCAGATATCGATAGTACTTCAAATTGCACAATTGCTAGAATCTGACATTGTGATAGAGAAGGAAAGCAAGATTTCATGACATTGAAGTATATGGAGATATGGAAGTTGTGGTGAATGTGGAGAACCGGCAAACGTCCTGAATCCTAACCAATTGCTTCAAACTGAGAATTCGTTACGTAAAGAGATCTAAGTTTGCAGACAAAGATTGAAAAAAATAAATTATTGGTTCAGATGAATGAGGAGTAGCTGGAAATGAGGAGATAGTAGAAGTTATTCCAAATATTTAGATAGGAAATGCACATTAATGGAGATAGCGAGATTAATTAAATGGATCATCTTGAACATTGAGAGAAGCTACTAAAAGCAAAATTCATGATAATTGGAGAATTTGCTAATGTGGGAACAAAGAAATATCTGCAGTTAGGGAATATAGAAGACATTGAGCAATGGATTGATTTTGGAAATGTGTGGAATTTTAGAAATTGAGATATTAATATCGATTTGCTGTAGAAATTATTGAAGGTGCAGAATTTGATTGAAACCAGAAATCTCTGCAGTCAGTGGAAGAGCGGATGATAAAATCAGCTAACTTCATGGAATTGGTGACTTTACAGATATTGAGATTGAGATATATCTGCGGATATCGATAGTACTTAAAATTGCACAATTGCTAGAATCTGACATTGTGATAGAGAAGGAAAGCAAGATTTTGTGACATTGAAGTATATGGAGATATGGAAGTTGTGGTGAATGTGGAGAACCTGCAAACGTCCTGAATCTAGCCAATTGCTTCAAACTGAGAATTTGTTACGTACAGAGAACTAAGATTGCTGACAAAGAGTGAAATTGATAAATTATTGGTTCAGATGAATGAGGAGTAGCTGGAAATGAGGAGATAGTAGAAGTTGTTCCAAATATTTAGATAGGAAATGCACATTAATAGAGATAGCGAGATTAATTAAATGGATCATCTTGAACATTGAGAGAAGCTACTAAAAGCAAAATTCATGATAATTGGAGAATTTGCTAATATGGGAACAAAGAAATATCTGCAGTTTGGGAATCTACAAGACATTGAGCAATCGATTGATTTTGATATTTTGCAAGATACAGAGAGACAGCTTTTCAGAACATGTAGGATATGGCAGAAATTGAAGAAGCGTTCAATGCGGAGAAGCTGCAAGATTGCTAAGTAGTACATATTGCTGAGAATTGAGAATGTGACAGATACAGGGAACTAAATTTGCTGGTAAATATAGAACACCAGGAATTGAAGTCTGAGATTAATGGGGAATTGTTAGAAATGTGGATATGCTTAGAAATATAGATATTAATGCTGCTGGAGAGCTGAAATAGCAGTGATGGATTAAATGATGGAAATTGAGAAACCTGGGCATTGGGCGAAAGAACAGATGCTTCAAGTAGCAAAATTCATGGAAATGGAAGATTCTCCTAAGCTGGGAACTAAGATGTATCTACAGACAGAGAAAATGCCAGAAGTTGATCAATTGCAGGAAAGAGAGAGAAGCTGTAGAGGTGTTGATTGATATTTATTGTAAGAAACTGAGCACTTGCTGGATAGCAATAAACTGATTTGTTGAAAAAGAGAAATGGAGTAGTTGAACGCTGTTTAGAACAATGAAGATTTGGAAATGTGTGGAGTTTTAGAAATTGAGATATTAATATCGATTAGCTGTAGAAATTATTGAAGGTGCAGAATTCCATTGAAACCTGAAATCTCTGTAGTCAGTGGAAGAGCGGATGATAAAATCAGCTAACTTCATGGAATTTGCGACTTTACAAATATTGAGATTGAGATATATCTGCAGATATCGATAGTACTTCAAATTGCACAATTGCTAGAATCTGACATTGTGATAGAGAAGGAAAGCAAGATTTCATGACATTGAAGTATATGGAGATATGGAAGTTGTGGTGAATGTGGAGAACCGGCAAACGTCCTGAATCTAACCAATTGCTTCAAACTGAGAATTCGTTACGTAAAGAGATCTAAGTTTGCAGACAAAGATTGAAAAAAATAAATTATTGGTTCAGATGAATGAGGAGTAGCTGGAAATGAGGAGATAGTAGAAGTTATTCCAAATATTTAGATAGGAAATGCACATTAATGGAGATAGCGAGATTAATTAAATGGATCATCTTGAACATTGAGAGAAGCTACTAAAAGCAAAATTCATGATAATTGGAGAATTTGCTAATGTGGGAACAAAGAAATATCTGCAGTTAGGGAATATAGAAGACATTGAGCAATGGATTGATTTTGGAAATGTGTGGAATTTTAGAAATTGAGATATTAATATCGATTTGCTGTAGAAATTATTGAAGGTGCAGAATTTGATTGAAACCAGAAATCTCTGCAGTCAGTGGAAGAGCGGATGATAAAATCAGCTAACTTCATGGAATTGGCGACTTTACAGATATTGAGATTGAGATATATCTGCAGATATCGATAGTACTTCAAATTGCACAATTGCTAGAATCTGACATTGTGATAGAGAAGGAAAGCAAGATTTCTGTGACATTGAAGTATATGGAGATATGGAAGTTGTGGTGAATGTGGAGAAGCTGCAAACGTCCTGAATCTACCCAATTGCTTCAAACTGAGAATTTGTTACGTACAGAGAACTAAGATTGCTGACAAAGAGTGAAATTGATAAATTATTGGTTCAGATGAATGAGGAGTAGCTGGAAATGAGGAGATAGTAGAAGTAGTTGCAAATATTTAGATAGGAAATGCACATTAATAGAGATAGCGAGATTAATTAAAGGGATCATCTTGAACATTGAGAGAAGCTACTAAAAGCAAAATTCATGATAATTGGAGAATTTGCTAATATGGGAACAAAGAAATATGTGCAGTTTGGGAATCTACAAGACATTGAGCAATCGATTGATTTTGATATTTTGCAAGATACAGAGAGACAGCTTTTCAGAACATGTAGGATATGGCAGAAATTGAAGAAGCGTTCAATGCGGAGAAGCTGCAAGATTGCTAAGTAGTACATATTGCTGAGAATTGAGAATGTGACAGATACAGGGAACTAAATTTGCTGGTAAATATAGAACACCAGGAATTGAAGTCTGAGATTAATGGGGAATTGTTAGAAATGTGGATATGCTTAGAAATATAGATATTAATGCTGCTGGAGAGCTGAAATAGCAGTGATGGATTAAATGATGGAAATTGAGAAACCTGGGCATTGGGCGAAAGAACAGATGCTTCAAGTAGCAAAATTCATGGAAATGGAAGATTCTCCTAAGCTGGGAACTAAGATGTATCTACAGACAGAGAAAATGCCAGAATTTGATCAATTGCAGGAAAGAGAGAGAAGCTGTAGAGGTGTTGATTGATATTTATTGTAAGAAACTGAGCACTTGCTGGATAGCAATAAACTGATTTGTTGAAAAAGAGAAATGGAGTAGTTGAACGCTGTTTAGAACAATGAAGATTTGGAAATGTGTGGAGTTTTAGAAATTGAGATATTAATATCGATTAGCTGTAGAAATTATTGAAGGTGCAGAATTCCATTGAAACCTGAAATCTCTGTAGTCAGTGGAAGAGCGGATGATAAAATCAGCTAACTTCATGGAATTTGCGACTTTACAAATATTGAGATTGAGATATATCTGCAGATATCGATAGTACTTCAAATTGCACAATTGCTAGAATCTGACATTGTGATAGAGAAGGAAAGCAAGATTTCATGACATTGAAGTATATGGAGATATGGAAGTTGTGGTGAATGTGGAGAACCGGCAAACGTCCTGAATCTAACCAATTGCTTCAAACTGAGAATTCGTTACGTAAAGAGATCTAAGTTTGCAGACAAAGATTGAAAAAAATAAATTATTGGTTCAGATGAATGAGGAGTAGCTGGAAATGAGGAGATAGTAGAAGTTATTCCAAATATTTAGATAGGAAATGCACATTAATGGAGATAGCGAGATTAATTAAATGGATCATCTTGAACATTGAGAGAAGCTACTAAAAGCAAAATTCATGATAATTGGAGAATTTGCTAATGTGGGAACAAAGAAATATCTGCAGTTAGGGAATATAGAAGACATTGAGCAATGGATTGATTTTGGAAATGTGTGGAATTTTAGAAATTGAGATATTAATATCGATTTGCTGTAGAAATTATTGAAGGTGCAGAATTTGATTGAAACCAGAAATCTCTGCAGTCAGTGGAAGAGCGGATGATAAAATCAGCTAACTTCATGGAATTGGCGACTTTCAGATATTGAGATTGAGATATATCTGCAGATATCGATAGTACTTCAAATTGCACAATTGCTAGAATCTGACATTGTGATAGAGAAGGAAAGCAAGATTTTGTGACATTGAAGTATATGGAGATATGGAAGTTGTGGTGAATGTGGAGAACCTGCAAACGTCCTGAATCTACCCAATTGCTTCAAACTGAGAATTTGTTACGTACAGAGAACTAAGATTGCTGACAAAGAGTGAAATTGATAAATTATTGGTTCAGATGAATGAGGAGTAGCTGGAAATGAGGAGATAGTAGAAGTTGTTCCAAATATTTAGATAGGAAATGCACATTAATAGAGATAGCGAGATTAATTAAATGGATCATCTTGAACATTGAGAGAAGCTACTAAAAGCAAAATTCATGATAATTGGAGAATTTGCTAAGATGGGAACAAAGAAATATGTGCAGTTTGGGAATCTACAAGACATTGAGCAATCGATTGATTTTGATATTTTGCAAGATACAGAGAGACAGCTTTTCAGAACATGTAGGATATGGCAGAAATTGAAGAAGCGTTCAATGCGGAGAAGCTGCAAGATTGCTAAGTAGTACATATTGCTGAGAATTGAGAATGTGACAGATACAGGGAACTAAATTTGCTGGTAAATATAGAACACCAGGAATTGAAGTCTGAGATTAATGGGGAATTGTTAGAAATGTGGATATGCTTAGAAATATAGATATTAATGCTGCTGGAGAGCTGAAATAGCAGTGATGGATTAAATGATGGAAATTGAGAAACCTGGGCATTGGGCGAAAGAACAGATGCTTCAAGTAGCAAAATTCATGGAAATGGAAGATTCTCCTAAGCTGGGAACTAAGATGTATCTACAGACAGAGAAAATGCCAGAATTTGATCAATTGCAGGAAAGAGAGAGAAGCTGTAGAGGTGTTGATTGATATTTATTGTAAGAAACTGAGCACTTGCTGGATAGCAATAAACTGATTTGTTGAAAAAGAGAAATGGAGTAGTTGAACGCTGTTTAGAACAATGAAGATTTGGAAATGTGTGGAGTTTTAGAAATTGAGATATTAATATCGATTAGCTGTAGAAATTATTGAAGGTGCAGAATTCCATTGAAACCTGAAATCTCTGTAGTCAGTGGAAGAGCGGATGATAAAATCAGCTAACTTCATGGAATTTGCGACTTTACAAATATTGAGATTGAGATATATCTGCAGATATCGATAGTACTTCAAATTGCACAATTGCTAGAATCTGACATTGTGATAGAGAAGGAAAGCAAGATTTCATAACATTGAAGTATATGGAGATATGGAAGTTGTGGTGAATGTGGAGAACCGGCAAACGTCCTGAATCTAACCAATTGCTTCAAACTGAGAATTCGTTACGTAAAGAGATCTAAGTTTGCAGACAAAGATTGAAAAAAATAAATTATTGGTTCAGATGAATGAGGAGTAGCTGGAAATGAGGAGATAGTAGAAGTTATTCCAAATATTTAGATAGGAAATGCACATTAATGGAGATAGCGAGATTAATTAAATGGATCATCTTGAACATTGAGAGAAGCTACTAAAAGCAAAATTCATGATAATTGGAGAATTTGCTAATGTGGGAACAAAGAAATATCTGCAGTTAGGGAATATAGAAGACATTGAGCAATGGATTGATTTTGGAAATGTGTGGAATTTTAGAAATTGAGATACTAATATCGATTTGCTGTAGAAATTATTGAAGGTGCAGAATTTGATTGAAACCAGAAATCTCTGCAGTCAGTGGAAGAGCGGATGATAAAATCAGCTAACTTCATGGAATTGGCGACTTTCAGATATTGAGATTGGGATATATCTGCAGATATCGATAGTACTTCAAATTGCACAATTGCTAGAATCTGACATTGTGATAGAGAAGGAAAGCAAGATTTTGTGACATTGAAGTATATGGAGATATGGAAGTTGTGGTGAATGTGGAGAACCTGCAAACGTCCTGAATCTACCCAATTGCTTCAAACTGAGAATTTGTTACGTACAGAGAACTAAGATTGCTGACAAAGAGTGAAATTGATAAATTATTGGTTCAGATGAATGAGGAGTAGCTGGAAATGAGGAGATAGTAGAAGTTGTTCCAAATATTTAGATAGGAAATGCACATTAATAGAGATAGCGATATTAATTAAATGGATCATCTTGAACATTGAGAGAAGCTACTAAAATCAAAATTCATGATAATTGGAGAATTTGCTATGATGGGAACAAAGAAATATCTGCAGTTTGAGAATATACAAGACATTGAGCATTCGATTGATTTTGATATTTTGCAAGATACAGAGAGACAGCTTTTCAGAATTTGCAGGATATGGCAAAAATTGAAGAAGCGTTCAATGCGGAGAAGCTGCAAGATTGCTAAGTAGTACATATTGCTGAGAATTGAGAATGTGACAGATACAGGGAACTAAATTTGCTGGTAAATATAGAACACCAGGAATTGAAGTCTGAGATTAATGGGGAATTGTTAGAAATGTGGATATGCTTAGAAATATAGATATTAATGCTGCTGGAGAGCTGAAATAGCAGTGATGGATTAAATGATGGAAATTGAGAAACCTGGGCATTGGGCGAAAGAACAGATGCTTCAAGTAGCAAAATTCATGGAAATGGAAGATTCTCCTAAGCTGGGAACTAAGATGTATCTACAGACAGAGAAAATGCCAGAATTTGATCAATTGCAGGAAAGAGAGAGAAGCTGTAGAGGTGTTGATTGATATTTATTGTAAGAAACTGAGCACTTGCTGGATAGCAATAAACTGATTTGTTGAAAAAGAGAAATGGAGTAGTTGAACGCTGTTTAGAACAATGAAGATTTGGAAATGTGTGGAGTTTTAGAAATTGAGATATTAATATCGATTAGCTGTAGAAATTATTGAAGGTGCAGAATTCCATTGAAACCTGAAATCTCTGTAGTCAGTAGAAGAGCGGATGATAAAATCAGCTAACTTCATGGAATTTGCGACTTTACAAATATTGAGATTGAGATATATCTGTAGATATCGATAGTACTTCAAATTGCACAATTGCTAGAATCTGACATTGTGATAGATAAGGAAAGCAAGATTTCATGACATTGAAGTATATGGAGATATGGAAGTTGTGGTGAATGTGGAGAACCTGCAAACGTCCTGAACCTAACCAATTGCTTCAAACTGAGAATTCGTTACGTAAAGAGATCTAAGTTTGCAGACAAAGATTGAAAAAAATAAATTATTGGTTCAGATGAATGAGGAGTAGCTGGAAATGAGGAGATAGTAGAAGTTATTCCAAATATTTAGATAGGAAATGCACATTAATGGAGATAGCGAGATTAATTAAATGGATCATCTTGAACATTGAGAGAAGCTACTAAAAGCAAAATTCATGATAATTGGAGAATTTGCTAATGTGGGAACAAAGAAATATCTGCAGTTAGGGAATATAGAAGACATTGAGCAATGGATTGATTTTGGAAATGTGTGGAATTTTAGAAATTGAGATATTAATATCGATTAGCTGTAGAAATTATTGAAGGTGCAGAATTTGATTGAAACCAGAAATCTCTGCAGTCAGTGGAAGAGGATGATAAAATAAGCTAACTTCATGGAATTGGCGACTTTACAGATATTGAGATTGAGATATATCTGCAGATATCGATAGTACTTCAAATTGCACAATTGCTAGAATCTGACAATGTGATAGAGAAGGAAAGCAAGATTTCATGACATTGAGGTATGTGGAGATATGGAAGTTGTGGTGAATGTGGAGAAGCAGCAAACGTCCTGAATCTGAGCAATTGTTTCAAACTGAGAATTTGTTACGTACAAAGAACTAAGTTTGCTGACAAAGAGTGAAATTGATAAATTATTGGTTCAGATGAATGAGGAGTAGCTGGAAATGAGGAGATAGTAGAAGTAGTTGCAAATATTTAGATAGGAAATGCACATTAATAGAGATAGCGAGATTAATTAAAGGGATCATCTTGAACATTGAGAGAAGCTACTCAAAGCAAAATTCATGATAATTGGAGAATTTGCTAATATGGGAACAAAGAAATATGTGCAGTTTGGGAATCTACAAGACATTGAGCAATCGATTGATTTTGATATTTTGCAAGATACAGAGAGACAGCTTTTCAGAACATGTAGGATATGGCAGAAATTGAAGAAGCATTCAATGCGGAGAAGCTGCAAGATTGCTAAGTAGTACATATTGCTGAGAATTGAGAATGTGACAGATACAGGGAACTAAATTTGCTGGTAAATATAGAACACCAGGAATTGAAGTCTGAGATTAATGGGGAATTGTTAGAAATGTGGATATGCTTAGAAATATAGATATTAATGCTGCTGGAGAGCTGAAATAGCAGTGATGGATTAAATGATGGAAATTGAGAAACCTGGGCATTGGGCGAAAGAACAGATGCTTCAAGTAGCAAAATTCATGGAAATGGAAGATTCTCCTAAGCTGGGAACTAAGATGTATCTACAGACAGAGAAAATGCCAGAAGTTGATCAATTGCAGGAAAGAGAGAGAAGCTGTAGAGGTGTTGATTGATATTTATTGTAAGAAACTGAGCACTTGCTGGATAGCAATAAACTGATTTGTTGAAAAAGAGAAATGGAGTAGTTGAACGCTGTTTAGAACAATGAAGATTTGGAAATGTGTGGAGTTTTAGAAATTGAGATATTAATATCGATTAGCTGTAGAAATTATTGAAGGTGCAGAATTCCATTGAAACCTGAAATCTCTGTAGTCAGTGGAAGAGCGGATGATAAAATCAGCTAACTTCATGGAATTTGCGACTTTACAAATATTGAGATTGAGATATATCTGCAGATATCGATAGTACTTCAAATTGCACAATTGCTAGAATCTGACATTGTGATAGAGAAGGAAAGCAAGATTTCATGACATTGAAGTATATGGAGATATGGAAGTTGTGGTGAATGTGGAGAACCGGCAAACGTCCTGAATCTAACCAATTGCTTCAAACTGAGAATTCGTTACGTAAAGAGATCTAAGTTTGCAGACAAAGATTGAAAAAAATAAATTATTGGTTCAGATGAATGAGGAGTAGCTGGAAATGAGGAGATAGTAGAAGTTATTCCAAATATTTAGATAGGAAATGCACATTAATGGAGATAGCGAGATTAATTAAATGGATCATCTTGAACATTGAGAGAAGCTACTAAAAGCAAAATTCATGATAATTGGAGAATTTGCTGATGTGGGAACAAAGAAATATCTGCAGTTAGGGAATATAGAAGACATTGAGCAATGGATTGATTTTGGAAATGTGTGGAGTTTTAGAAATTGAGATATTAATATCGATTAGCTGTAGAAATTATTGAAGGTGCAGAATTTGATTGAAACCAGAAATCGCTGCAGTCAGTGGAAGAGATGATAAAATAAGCTAACTTCATGGAATTGGCGACTTTACAAATATTGAGATTGAGATATATCTGCAGATATCGATAGTACTTCAAATTGCACAATTGCTAGAATCTGACAATGTGATAGATTAGGAAAGCAAGATTTCATGACATTGAGGTATGTGGAGATATGGAAGTTGTGGTGAAAGTGGAGAAGCAGCAAACGTCCTGAATCTGAGCAATTGTTTCAAACTGAGACTTTGTTACGTACAAAGAACTAAGTTTGCTGACAAAGAGTGAAATTGATAAATTATTGGTTCAGATGAATGAGGAGTAGCTGGAAATGAAGAGATAGTAGAAGTAGTTGCAAATATTTAGATAGGAAATGCACATTAATAGAGATAGCGAGATTAATTAAAGGGATCATCTTGAACATTGAGAGCAGCTACTCAAAGCAAAATTCATGATAATTGGAGAATTTGCTAATATGGGAACAAAGAAATATGTGCAGTTTGGGAATCTACAAGACATTGAGCAATCGATTGATTTTGATATTTTGCAAGATACAGAGAGACAGCTTTTCAGAACATGTAGGATATGGCAGAAATTGAAGAAGCGTTCAATGCGGAGAAGCTGCAAGATTGCTAAGTAGTACATATTGCTGAGAATTGAGAATGTGACAGATACAGGGAACTAAATTTGCTGGTAAATATAGAACACCAGGAATTGAAGTCTGAGATTAATGGGGAATTGTTAGAAATGTGGATATGCTTAGAAATATAGATATTAATGCTGCTGGAGAGCTGAAATAGCAGTGATGGATTAAATGATGGAAATTGAGAAACCTGGGCATTGGGCGAAAGAACAGATGCTTCAAGTAGCAAAATTCATGGAAATGGAAGATTCTCCTAAGCTGGGAACTAAGATGTATCTACAGACAGAGAAAATGCCAGAAGTTGATCAATTGCAGGAAAGAGAGAGAAGCTGTAGAGGTGTTGATTGATATTTATTGTAAGAAACTGAGCACTTGCTGGATAGCAATAAAGTGATTTGTTGAAAAAGAGAAATGGAATAGTTGAACGCTGTTTAGAACAATGAAGATTTGGAAATGTGTGGAGTTTTAGAAATTGAGATATTAATATCGATTAGCTGTAGAAATTATTGAAGGTGCAGAATTCCATTGAAACCTGAAATCTCTGTAGTCAGTGGAAGAGCGGATGATAAAATCAGCTAACTTCATGGAATTTGCGACTTTACAAATATTGAGATTGAGATATATCTGCAGATATCGATAGTACTTCAAATTGCACAATTGCTAGAATCTGACATTGTGATAGAGAAGGAAAGCAAGATTTCATAACATTGAAGTATATGGAGATATGGAAGTTGTGGTGAATGTGGAGAACCGGCAAACGTCCTGAATCTAACCAATTGCTTCAAACTGAGAATTCGTTACGTAAAGAGATCTAAGTTTGCAGACAAAGATTGAAAAAAATAAATTATTGGTTCAGATGAATGAGGAGTAGCTGGAAATGAGGAGATAGTAGAAGTTATTCCAAATATTTAGATAGGAAATGCACATTAATGGAGATAGCGAGATTAATTAAATGGATCATCTTGAACATTGAGAGAAGCTACTAAAAGCAAAATTCATGATAATTGGAGAATTTGCTAATGTGGGAACAAAGAAATATCTGCAGTTAGGGAATATAGAAGACATTGAGCAATGGATTGATTTTGGAAATGTGTGGAATTTTAGAAATTGAGATATTAATATCGATTTGCTGTAGAAATTATTGAAGGTGCAGAATTTGATTGAAACCAGAAATCTCTGCAGTCAGTGGAAGAGCGGATGATAAAATCAGCTAACTTCATGGAATTGGCGACTTTCAGATATTGAGATTGAGATATATCTGCAGATATCGATAGTACTTCAAATTGCACAATTGCTAGAATCTGACATTGTGATAGAGAAGGAAAGCAAGATTTTGTGACATTGAAGTATATGGAGATATGGAAGTTGTGGTGAATGTGGAGAACCTGCAAACGTCCTGAATCTACCCAATTGCTTCAAACTGAGAATTTGTTACGTACAGAGAACTAAGATTGCTGACAAAGAGTGAAATTGATAAATTATTGGTTCAGATGAATGAGGAGTAGCTGGAAATGAGGAGATAGTAGAAGTTGTTCCAAATATTTAGTTAGGAAATGCACATTAATAGAGATAGCGAGATTAATTAAATGGATCATCTTGAACATTGAGAGAAGCTACTAAAATCAAAATTGATGATAATTGGAGAATTTGCTATGATGGGAACAAAGAAATATCTGCAGTTTGAGAATATACAAGACATTGAGCATTCGATTGATTTTGATATTTTGCAAGATACAGAGAGACAGCTTTTCAGAATTTGCAGGATATGGCAAAAATTGAAGAAGCGTTCAATGCGGTGAAGCTGCAAGATTGCTAAGTAGTACATATTGCTGAGAATTGAGAATGTGACAGATACAGGGAACTAAATTTGCTGGTAAATATAGAACACCAGGAATTGAAGTCTGAGATTAATGGGGAATTGTTAGAAATGTGGATATGCTTAGAAATATAGATATTAATGCTGCTGGAGAGCTGAAATAGCAGTGATGGATTAAATGATGGAAATTGAGAAACCTGGGCATTGGGCGAAAGAACAGATGCTTCAAGTAGCAAAATTCATGGGAATGGAAGATTCTCCTAAGCTGGGAACTAAGATGTATCTACAGACAGAGAAAATGCCAGAATTTGATCAATTGCAGGAAAGAGAGAGAAGCTGTAGAGGTGTTGATTGATATTTATTGTAAGAAACTGAGCACTTGCTGGATAGCAATAAACTGATTTGTTGAAAAAGAGAAATGGAGTAGTTGAACGCTGTTTAGAACAATGAAGATTTGGAAATGTGTGGAGTTTTAGAAATTGAGATATTAATATCGATTAGCTGTAGAAATTATTGAAGGTGCAGAATTCCATTGAAACCTGAAATCTCTGTAGTCAGTGGAAGAGCGGATGATAAAATAAGCTAACTTCATGGAATTTGCGACCTTACAAATATTGAGATTGAGATATATCTGCAGATATCGATAGTACTTCAAATTGCACAATTGCTAGAATCTGACATTGTGATAGAGAAGGAAAGCAAGATTTCATGACATTGAGGTATGTGGAGATATGGAAGTTGTGGTGAAAGTGGAGAAGCAGCAAACGTCCTGAATCTGAGCAATTGTTTCAAACTGAGAATTTGTTACGTACAAAGAACTAAGTTTGCTGACAAAGAGTGAAATTGATAAATTATTGGTTCAGATGAATGAGGAGTAGCTGGAAATGAAGAGATAGTAGAAGTAGTTGCAAATATTTAGATAGGAAATGCACATTAATAGAGATAGCGAGATTAATTAAAGGGATCATCTTGAACATTGAGAGAAGCTACTCAAAGCAAAATTCATGATAATTGGAGAATTTGCTAATATGGGAACAAAGAAATATGTGCAGTTTGGGAATCTACAAGACATTGAGCAATCGATTGATTTTGATATTTTGCAAGATACAGAGAGACAGCTTTTCAGAACATGTAGGATATGGCAGAAATTGAAGAAGCGTTCAATGCGGAGAAGCTGCAAGATTGCTAAGTAGTACATATTGCTGAGAATTGAGAATGTGACAGATACAGGGAACTAAATTTGCTGGTAAATATAGAACACCAGGAATTGAAGTCTGAGATTAATGGGGAATTGTTAGAAATGTGGATATGCTTAGAAATATAGATATTAATGCTGCTGGAGAGCTGAAATAGCAGTGATGGATTAAATGATGGAAATTGAGAAACCTGGGCATTGGGCGAAAGAACAGATGCTTCAAGTAGCAAAATTCATGGAAATGGAAGATTCTCCTAAGCTGGGAACTAAGATGTATCTACAGACAGAGAAAATGCCAGAAGTTGATCAATTGCAGGAAAGAGAGAGAAGCTGTAGAGGTGTTGATTGATATTTATTGTAAGAAACTGAGCACTTGCTGGATAGCAATAAACTGATTTGTTGAAAAAGAGAAATGGAATAGTTGAACGCTGTTTAGAACAATGAAGATTTGGAAATGTGTGGAGTTTTAGAAATTGAGATATTAATATCGATTAGCTGTAGAAATTATTGAAGGTGCAGAATTCCATTGAAACCTGAAATCTCTGTAGTCAGTGGAAGAGCGGATGATAAAATCAGCTAACTTCATGGAATTTGCGACTTTACAAATATTGAGATTGAGATATATCTGCAGATATCGATAGTACTTCAAATTGCACAATTGCTAGAATCTGACATTGTGATAGAGAATGAAAGCAAGATTTCATGACATTGAAGTATATGGAGATATGGAAGTTGTGGTGAATGTGGAGAACCTGCAAACGTCCTGAACCTAACCAATTGCTTCAAACTGAGAATTCGTTACGTAAAGAGATCTAAGTTTGCAGACAAAGATTGAAAAAAATAAATTATTGGTTCAGATGAATGAGGAGTTGCTGGAAATGAGGAGATAGTAGAAGTTATTCCAAATATTTAGATAGGAAATGCACATTAATGGAGATAGCGAGATTAATTAAATGGATCATCTTGAACATTGAGAGAAGCTACTAAAAGCAAAATTCATGATAATTGGAGAATTTGCTGATGTGGGAACAAAGAAATATCTGCAGTTAGGGAATATAGAAGACATTGAGCAATGGATTGATTTTGGAAATGTGTGGAGTTTTAGAAATTGAGATATTAATATCGATTAGCTGTAGAAATTATTGAAGGTGCAGAATTTGATTGAAACCAGAAATCGCTGCAGTCAGTGGAAGAGATGATAAAATAAGCTAACTTCATGGAATTGGCGACTTTACAAATATTGAGATTGAGATATATCTGCAGATATCGATAGTACTTCAAATTGCACAATTGCTAGAATCTGACAATGTGATAGATTAGGAAAGCAAGATTTCATGACATTGAGGTATGTGGAGATATGGAAGTTGTGGTGAAAGTGGAGAAGCAGCAAACGTCCTGAATCTGAGCAATTGTTTCAAACTGAGAATTTGTTACGTACAAAGAACTAAGTTTGCTGACAAAGAGTGAAATTGATAAATTATTGGTTCAGATGAATGAGGAGTAGCTGGAAATGAGGAGATAGTAGAAGTAGTTGCAAATATTTAGATAGGAAATGCACATTAATAGAGATATCGAGATTAATTAAAGGGATCATCTTGAACATTGAGAGAAGCTACTCAAAGCAAAATTCATGATAATTGGAGAATTTGCTAATATGGGAACAAAGAAATATGTGCAGTTTGGGAATCTACAAGACATTGAGCAATCGATTGATTTTGATATTTTGCAAGATACAGAGAGTCAGCTTTTCAGAAGATGTAGGATATGGCAGAAATTGAAGAAGCGTTCAATGCGGAGAAGCTGCAAGATTGCTAAGTAGTACATATTGCTGAGAATTGAGAATGTGACAGATACAGGGAACTAAATTTGCTGGTAAATATAGAACACCAGGAATTGAAGTCTGAGATTAATGGGGAATTGTTAGAAATGTGGATATGCTTAGAAATATAGATATTAATGCTGCTGGAGAGCTGAAATAGCAGTGATGGATTAAATGATGGAAATTGAGAAACCTGGGCATTGGGCGAAAGAACAGATGCTTCAAGTAGCAAAATTCATGGAAATGGAAGATTCTCCTAAGCTGGGAACTAAGATGTATCTACAGACAGAGAAAATGGCAGAATTTGATCAATTGCAGGAAAGAGAGAGAAGCTGTCGAGGTGTTGATTGATATTTATTGTAAGAAACTGAGCACTTGCTGGATAGCAATAAACTGATTTGTTGAAAAAGAGAAATGGAGTAGTTGAACGCTGTTTAGAACAATGAAGATTTGGAAATGTGTGGAGTTTTAGAAATTGAGATATTAATGTCGATTAGCTGTAGAAATTATTGAAGGTGCAGAATTCCATTGAAACCTGAAATCTCTGTAGTCAGTGGAAGAGCGGATGATAAAATCAGCTAACTTCATGGAATTTGCGACTTTACAAATATTGAGATTGAGATATATCTGCAGATATCGATAATACTTCAAATTGCACAATTGCTAGAATCTGACATTGTGATAGAGAAGGAAAGCAAGATTTCATGACATTGAAGTATATGGAGATATGGAAGTTGTGGTGAATGTGGAGAACCTGCAAACGTCCTGAATCTAACCAATTGCTTCAAACTGAGAATTCGTTACGTAAAGAGATCTAAGTTTGCAGACAAAGATTGAAAAAAATAAATTATTGGTTCAGATGAATGAGGAGTAGCTGGAAATGAGGAGATAGTAGAAGTTATTCCAAATATTTAGATAGGAAATGCACATTAATGGAGATAGCGAGATTAATTAAATGGATCATCTTGAACATTGAGAGAAGCTACTAAAAGCAAAATTCATGATAAATGGAGAATTTGCTAATGTGGGAACAAAGAAATATCTGCAGTTAGGGAATATAGAAGACATTGAGCAATGGATTGATTTTGGAAATGTGTGGAGTTTTAGAAATTGAGATATTAATATCGATTAGCTGTAGAAATTATTGAAGGTGCAGAATTTGATTGAAACCAGAAATCGCTGCAGTCAGTGGAAGAGATGATAAAATAAGCTAACTTCATGGAATTGGCGACTTTACAAATATTGAGATTGAGATATATCTGCAGATATCGATAGTACTTCAAATTGCACAATTGCTAGAATCTGACATTGTGATAGAGAAGGAAAGCAAGATTTCATGACATTGAGGTATGTGGAGATATGGAAGTTGTGGTGAAAGTGGAGAAGCAGCAAACGTCCTGAATCTGAGCAATTGTTTCAAACTGAGAATTTGTTACGTACAAAGAACTAAGTTTGCTGACAAAGAGTGAAATTGATAAATTATTGGTTCAGATGAATGAGGAGTAGCTGGAAATGAAGAGATAGTAGAAGTAGTTGCAAATATTTAGATAGGAAATGCACATTAATAGAGATAGCGAGATTAATTAAAGGGATCATCTTGAACATTGAGAGAAGCTACTCAAAGCAAAATTCATGATAATTGGAGAATTTGCTAATATGGGAACAAAGAAATATGTGCAGTTTGGGAATCTACAAGACATTGAGCAATCGATTGATTTTGATATTTTGCAAGATACAGAGAGACAGCTTTTCAGAACATGTAGGATATGGCAGAAATTGAAGAAGCGTTCAATGCGGAGAAGCTGCAAGATTGCTAAGTAGTACATATTGCTGAGAATTGAGAATGTGACAGATACAGGGAACTAAATTTGCTGGTAAATATAGAACACCAGGAATTGAAGTCTGAGATTAATGGGGAATTGTTAGAAATGTGGATATGCTTAGAAATATAGATATTAATGCTGCTGGAGAGCTGAAATAGCAGTGATGGATTAAATGATGGAAATTGAGAAACCTGGGCATTGGGCGAAAGAACAGATGCTTCAAGTAGCAAAATTCATGGAAATGGAAGATTCTCCTAAGCTGGGAACTAAGATGTATCTACAGACAGAGAAAATGCCAGAAGTTGATCAATTGCAGGAAAGAGAGAGAAGCTGTAGAGGTGTTGATTGATATTTATTGTAAGAAACTGAGCACTTGCTGGATAGCAATAAACTGATTTGTTGAAAAAGAGAAATGGAATAGTTGAACGCTGTTTAGAACAATGAAGATTTGGAAATGTGTGGAGTTTTAGAAATTGAGATATTAATATCGATTAGCTGTAGAAATTATTGAAGGTGCAGAATTCCATTGAAACCTGAAATCTCTGTAGTCAGTGGAAGAGCGGATGATAAAATCAGCTAACTTCATGGAATTTGCGACTTTACAAATATTGAGATTGAGATATATCTGCAGATATCGATAGTACTTCAAATTGCACAATTGCTAGAATCTGACATTGTGATAGAGAATGAAAGCAAGATTTCATGACATTGAAGTATATGGAGATATGGAAGTTGTGGTGAATGTGGAGAACCTGCAAACGTCCTGAACCTAACCAATTGCTTCAAACTGAGAATTCGTTACGTAAAGAGATCTAAGTTTGCAGACAAAGATTGAAAAAAATAAATTATTGGTTCAGATGAATGAGGAGTTGCTGGAAATGAGGAGATAGTAGAAGTTATTCCAAATATTTAGATAGGAAATGCACATTAATGGAGATAGCGAGATTAATTAAATGGATCATCTTGAACATTGAGAGAAGCTACTAAAAGCAAAATTCATGATAATTGGAGAATTTGCTGATGTGGGAACAAAGAAATATCTGCAGTTAGGGAATATAGAAGACATTGAGCAATGGATTGATTTTGGAAATGTGTGGAGTTTTAGAAATTGAGATATTAATATCGATTAGCTGTAGAAATTATTGAAGGTGCAGAATTTGATTGAAACCAGAAATCGCTGCAGTCAGTGGAAGAGATGATAAAATAAGCTAACTTCATGGAATTGGCGACTTTACAAATATTGAGATTGAGATATATCTGCAGATATCGATAGTACTTCAAATTGCACAATTGCTAGAATCTGACAATGTGATAGATTAGGAAAGCAAGATTTCATGACATTGAGGTATGTGGAGATATGGAAGTTGTGGTGAAAGTGGAGAAGCAGCAAACGTCCTGAATCTGAGCAATTGTTTCAAACTGAGAATTTGTTACGTACAAAGAACTAAGTTTGCTGACAAAGAGTGAAATTGATAAATTATTGGTTCAGATGAATGAGGAGTAGCTGGAAATGAGGAGATAGTAGAAGTAGTTGCAAATATTTAGATAGGAAATGCACATTAATAGAGATATCGAGATTAATTAAAGGGATCATCTTGAACATTGAGAGAAGCTACTCAAAGCAAAATTCATGATAATTGGAGAATTTGCTAATATGGGAACAAAGAAATATGTGCAGTTTGGGAATCTACAAGACATTGAGCAATCGATTGATTTTGATATTTTGCAAGATACAGAGAGTCAGCTTTTCAGAAGATGTAGGATATGGCAGAAATTGAAGAAGCGTTCAATGCGGAGAAGCTGCAAGATTGCTAAGTAGTACATATTGCTGAGAATTGAGAATGTGACAGATACAGGGAACTAAATTTGCTGGTAAATATAGAACACCAGGAATTGAAGTCTGAGATTAATGGGGAATTGTTAGAAATGTGGATATGCTTAGAAATATAGATATTAATGCTGCTGGAGAGCTGAAATAGCAGTGATGGATTAAATGATGGAAATTGAGAAACCTGGGCATTGGGCGAAAGAACAGATGCTTCAAGTAGCAAAATTCATGGAAATGGAAGATTCTCCTAAGCTGGGAACTAAGATGTATCTACAGACAGAGAAAATGGCAGAATTTGATCAATTGCAGGAAAGAGAGAGAAGCTGTAGAGGTGTTGATTGATATTTATTGTAAGAAACTGAGCACTTGCTGGATAGCAATAAACTGATTTGTTGAAAAAGAGAAATGGAGTAGTTGAACGCTGTTTAGAACAATGAAGATTTGGAAATGTGTGGAGTTTTAGAAATTGAGATATTAATGTCGATTAGCTGTAGAAATTATTGAAGGTGCAGAATTCCATTGAAACCTGAAATCTCTGTAGTCAGTGGAAGAGCGGATGATAAAATCAGCTAACTTCATGGAATTTGCGACTTTACAAATATTGAGATTGAGATATATCTGCAGATATCGATAATACTTCAAATTGCACAATTGCTAGAATCTGACATTGTGATAGAGAAGGAAAGCAAGATTTCATGACATTGAAGTATATGGAGATATGGAAGTTGTGGTGAATGTGGAGAACCTGCAAACGTCCTGAATCTAACCAATTGCTTCAAACTGAGAATTCGTTACGTAAAGAGATCTAAGTTTGCAGACAAAGATTGAAAAAAATAAATTATTGGTTCAGATGAATGAGGAGTAGCTGGAAATGAGGAGATAGTAGAAGTTATTCCAAATATTTAGATAGGAAATGCACATTAATGGAGATAGCGAGATTAATTAAATGGATCATCTTGAACATTGAGAGAAGCTACTAAAAGCAAAATTCATGATAAATGGAGAATTTGCTAATGTGGGAACAAAGAAATATCTGCAGTTAGGGAATATAGAAGACATTGAGCAATGGATTGATTTTGGAAATGTGTGGAGTTTTAGAAATTGAGATATTAATATCGATTAGCTGTAGAAATTATTGAAGGTGCAGAATTTGATTGAAACCAGAAATCGCTGCAGTCAGTGGAAGAGATGATAAAATAAGCTAACTTCATGGAATTGGCGACTTTACAAATATTGAGATTGAGATATATCTGCAGATATCGATAGTACTTCAAATTGCACAATTGCTAGAATCTGACATTGTGATAGAGAAGGAAAGCAAGATTTCATGACATTGAGGTATGTGGAGATATGGAAGTTGTGGTGAAAGTGGAGAAGCAGCAAACGTCCTGAATCTGAGCAATTGTTTCAAACTGAGAATTTGTTACGTACAAAGAACTAAGTTTGCTGACAAAGAGTGAAATTGATAAATTATTGGTTCAGATGAATGAGGAGTAGCTGGAAATGAGGAGATAGTAGAAGTAGTTGCAAATATTTAGATAGGAAATGCACATTAATAGAGATAGCGAGATTAATTAAAGGGATCATCTTGAACATTGAGAGAAACTACTCAAAGCAAAATTCATGATAATTGGAGAATTTGCTAATATGGGAACAAAGAAATATCTGCAGTTTGGGAATCTACAAGACATTGAGCAATCGATTGATTTTGATATTTTGCAAGGTACAGAGAGACAGCTTTTCAGAACATGTAGGATATGGCAGAAATTGAAGAAGCGTTCAATGCGGAGAAGCTGCAAGATTGCTAAGTAGTACATATTGCTGAGAATTGAGAATGTGACAGATACAGGGAACTAAATTTGCTGGTAAATATAGAACACCAGGAATTGAAGTCTGAGATTATTGGGGAATTGTTAGAAATGTGGATATGCTTAGAAATATAGATATTAATGCTGCTGGAGAGCTGAAATAGCAGTGATGGATTAAATGATGGAAATTGAGAAACCTGGGCATTGGGCGAAAGAACAGATGCTTCAAGTAGCAAAATTCATGGAAATGGAAGATTCTCCTAAGCTGGGAACTAAGATGTATCTACAGACAGAGAAAATGCCAGAAGTTGATCAACTGCAGGAAAGAGAGAGAAACTGTAGAAGTGTTGATTGATATTTATTGTAAGAAACTGAGCACTTGCTGGGTAGCAATAAACTGATTTGTTGAAAAAGAGAAATGGAGTAGTTGAACGCTGTTTAGAACGATGAAGATTTGGAAATGTGTGGAGTTTTAGAAACTGAGATATTAATATCGATTAGCTGTAGAAATTATTGAAGGTGCAGAATTCCATTGAATCCTGAAATCTCTGTAGTCAGTGGAAGAGCGGATGATAAAATAAGCTAACTTCATGGAATTTGCGACTTTACAAATATTGAGATTGAGATATATCTGCAGATATCGATAGTACTTCAAATTGCACAATTGCTAGAATCTGACATTGTGATAGAGAAGGAAAGCAAGATTTCATAACATTGAAGTATATGGAGATATGGAAGTTGTGGTGAATGTGGAGAACCGGCAAACGTCCTGAATCTAACCAATTGCTTCAAACTGAGAATTCGTTACGTTAAGAGATCTAAGTTTGCAGACAAAGATTGAAAAAAATAAATTATTAGTTCAGATGAATGAGGAGTAGCTGGAAATGAGGAGATAGTAGAAGTTATTCCAAATATTTAGATAGGAAATGCACATTAATGGAGATAGCGAGATTAATTAAATGGATCATCTTGAACATTGAGAGAAGCTACTAAAAGCAAAATTCATGATAATTGGAGAATTTGCTAATGTGGGAACAAAGAAATATCTGCAGTTAGGGAATATAGAAGACATTGAGCAATGGATTGATTTTGGAAATGTGTGGAATTTTAGAAATTGAGATATTAATATCGATTTGCTGTAGAAATTATTGAAGGTGCAGAATTTGATTGAAACCAGAAATCTCTGCAGTCAGTGGAAGAGCGGATGATAAAATCAGCTAACTTCATGGAATTGGTGACTTTCAGATATTGAGATTGAGATATATCTGCAGATATCGATAGTACTTCAAATTGCACAATTGCTAGAATCTGACATTGTGATAGAGAAGGAAAGCAAGATTTTGTGACATTGAAGTATATGGAGATATGGAAGTTGTGGTGAATGTGGAGAACCTGCAAACGTCCTGAATCCACCCAATTGCTTCAAACTGAGAATTTGTTACGTACAGAGAACTAAGATTGCTGACAAAGAGTGAAATTGATAAATTATTGGTTCAGATGAATGAGGAGTAGCTGGAAATGAGGAGATAGTAGATGTTGTTCTAAATATTTAGATAGGAAATGCACATTAATAGAGATAGCGAGATTAATTAAAGGGATCATCTTGAACATTGAGAGAAGCTACTAAAAGCAAAATTCATGATAATTGGAGAATTTGCTAATATGGGAACAAAGAAATATGTGCAGTTTGGGAATCTACAAGACATTGAGCAATCGATTGATTTTGATATTTTGCAAGATACAGAGAGACAGCTTTTCAGAACATGTAGGATATGGCAGAAATTGAAGAAGCGTTCAATGCGGAGAAGCTGCAAGATTGCTAAGTAGTACATATTGCTGAGAATTGAGAATGTGACAGATACAGGGAACTAAATTTGCTGGTAAATATAGAACACCAGGAATTGAAGTCTGAGATTAATGGGGAATTGTTAGAAATGTGGATATGCTTAGAAATATAGATATTAATGCTGCTGGAGAGCTGAAATAGCAGTGATGGACAAAATAATGGAAGTTGAGAAAGCTGTGCATTGGGTGAAAGAACAGATGCTTCAAGTAGCAAAATTCATGGAAATGGAAGATTCTCCTAAGCTGGGAACTAAGATGTATCTACAGACAGAGAAAATGCCAGAAGTTGATCACCTGCAGGAAAGAGAGAGAAACTGTAGAAGTGTTGATTGATATTTATTGTAAGAAACTGAGCACTTGCTGGGTAGCAATAAACTGATTTGTTGAAAAAGAGAAATGGAGTAGTTGAACGCTGTTTAGAACAATGAAGATTTGGAAATGTGTGGAGTTTTAGAAACTGAGATATTAATATCGATTAGCTGTAGAAATTATTGAAGGTGAAGAATTTGATTGAAACCATAAATCGCTGCAGTCAGTGGAAGAGATGATAAAATAAGCTAACTTCATGGAATTGGCGACTTTACAAATATTGAGATTGAGATATATCTGCAGATATCGATAGTACTTCAAATTGCACAATTGCTAGAATCTGACATTGTGATAGAGAAGGAAAGCAAGATTTCATGACATTGAAGTATATGGAGATATGGAAGTTGTGGTGAATGTGGAGAACCTGCAAACGTCCTGAATCTACCCAATTGCTTCAAACTGAGAATTTGTTACGTACAGAGAACTAAGATTGCTGACAAAGAGTGAAATTGTTAAATTATTGGTTCAGAAGAATGAGGAGTAGCTGGAAATGAGGAGATAGTAGACGTTGTTCCAAATATTTAGATAGGAAATGCACATTAATAGAGATAGCGAGATTAATTAAATGGATCATATTGAACATTGAGAGAAGCTACTAAAAGCAAAATTCATGATAATTGGAGAATTTGCTAAGATGGGAACAAAGAAATATCTGCAGTTTGAGAATATACAAGACATTGAGCATTCGATTGATTATGATATTTTGCAAGAAACAGAGAGCCAGCTTTTCAGAATTTGCAGGATATCGCAAAAATTGAAGAAGCGTTCAATGCGGAGAAGCTGCAAGATTGCTAAGTAGTACATATTGCTGAGAATTGAGAATGTGACAGATACAGGGAACTAAATTTGCTGGTAAATATAGAACACCAGGAATTGAAGTCTGAGATTAATGGGGAATTGTTAGAAATGTGGATATGCTTAGAAATATAGATATTAATGCTGCTGGAGAGCTGAAATAGCAGTGATGGATTAAATGATGGAAATTGAGAAAGGTGGGCATTGGGCGAAAGAACAGATGCTTCAAGTAGCAAAATTCATGGAAATGGAAGATTCTCCTAAGCTGGGAACTAAGATGTATCTACAGACAGAGAAAATGCCAGAATTTGATCAATTGCAGGAAAGAGAGAGAAGCTGTAGAGGTGTTGATTGATATTTATTGTAAGAAACTGAGCACTTGCTGGATAGCAATAAACTGATTTGTTGAAAAAGAGAAATGGAGTAGTTGAACGCTGTTTAGAACAATGAAGATTTGGAAATGTGTGGAGTTTTAGAAATTGAGATATTAATATCGATTAGCTGTAGAAATTATTGAAGGTGCAGAATTCCATTGAAACATGAAATCTCTGTAGTCAGTGGAAGAGCGGATGATAAAATAAGCTAACTTCATGGAATTTGCGACTTTACAAATATTGAGATTGAGATATATCTGCAGATATCGATAGTACTTCAAATTGCACAATTGCTAGAATCTGACATTGTGATAGACAAGGAAAGCAAGATTTCATAACATTGAAGTATATGGAGATATGGAAGTTGTGGTGAATGTGGAGAACCGGCAAACGTCCTGAATCTAACCAATTGCTTCAAACTGAGAATTCGTTACGTTAAGAGATCTAAGTTTGCAGACAAAGATTGAAAAAAATAAATTATTAGTTCAGATGAATGAGGAGTAGCTGGAAATGAGGAGATAGTAGAAGTTATTCCAAATATTTAGATAGCAAATGCACATTAATGGAGATAGCGAGATTAATTAAATGGATCATCTTGAACATTGAGAGAAGCTACTAAAAGCAAAATTCATGATAATTGGAGAATTTGCTAATGTGGGAACAAAGAAATATCTGCAGTTAGGGAATATAGAAGACATTGAGCAATGGATTGATTTTGGAAATGTGTGGAATTTTAGAAATTGAGATATTAATATCGATTTGCTGTAGAAATTATTGAAGGTGCAGAATTTGATTGAAACCAGAAATCTCTGCAGTCAGTGGATGAGCGGATGATAAAATCAGCTAACTTCATGGAATTGGCGACTTTCAGATATTGAGATTGAGATATATCTGCAGATATCAATAGTACTTCAAATTGCACAATTGCTAGAATCTGACATTGTGATAGAGAAGGAAAGCAAGATTTTGTGACATTGAAGTATATGGAGATATGGAAGTTGTGGTGAATGTGGAGAACCTGCAAACGTCCTGAATCTACCCAATTGCTTCAAACTGAGAATTTGTTACGTACAGAGAACTAAGATTGCTGACAAAGAGTGAAATTGATAAATTATTGGTTCAGATGAATGAGGAGTAGCTGGAAATGAGGAGATAGTAGAAGTTGTTCCAAATATTTAGATAGGAAATGCACATTAATAGAGATAGCGAGATTAATTAAATGGATCATCTTGAACATTGAGAGAAGCTACTAAAATCAAAATTCATGATAATTGGAGAATTTGCTAAGATGGGAACAAAGAAATATCTGCAGTTTGAGAATATACAAGACATTGAGCATTCGATTGATTTTGATATTTTGCAAGAAACAGAGAGCCAGCTTTTCAGAATTTGCAGGATATGGCAAAAATTGAAGAAGCGTTCAATGCGGAGAAGCTGCAAGATTGCAAAGTAGTACATATTGCTGAGAATTGAGAATGTGACAGATACAGGGAACTAAATTTGCTGGTAAATATAGAACACCAGGAATTGAAGTCTGAGATTAATGGGGAATTGTTAGAAATGTGGATATGCTTAGAAATATAGATATTAATGCTGCTGGAGAGCTGAAATAGCAGTGATGGACAAAATGATGGAAGTTGAGAAAGCTGTGCATTGGGTCAAAGAACAGATGCTTCAAGTAGCAAAATTCATGGAAATGGAAGATTCTCCTAAGCTGGGAACTAAGATGTATCTACAGACAGAGAAAATGCCAGAAGTTGATCAACTGCAGGAAAGAGAGAGAAACTGTAGAGGTGTTGATTGATATTTATTGTAAGAAACTGAGCACTTGCTGGGTAGCAATAAACTGATTTGTTGAAAAAGAGAAATGGAGTAGTTGAACGCTGTTTAGAACAATGAAGATTTGGAAATGTGTGGAGTTTTAGAAATTGAGATATTAATATCGATTAGCTGTAGAAATTATTGAAGGTGCAGAATTTGATTGAAACCAGAAATCGCTGCAGTCAGTGGAAGAGATGATAAAATAAGCTAACTTCATGGAATTGGCGACTTTACAAATATTGAGATTGAGATATATCTGCAGATATCGATAGTACTTCAAATTGCACAATTGCTAGAATCTGACATTGTGATAGAGAAGGAAAGCAAGATTTCATGACATTGAAGTGTATGGAGATATGGAAGTTGTGGTGAATGTGGAGAACCTGCAAACGTCCTGAATCTACCCAATTGCTTCAAACTGAGAATTTGTTACGTACAGAGAACTAAGATTGCTGACAAAGAGTGAAATTGTTAAATTATTGGTTCAGATGAATGAGGAGTAGCTGGAAATGAGGAGATTGTAGAAGTTGTTCCAAATATTTAGATAGGAAATGCACATTAATAGAGATAGCGAGATTAATTAAATGGATCATCTTGAACATTGAGAGAAGCTACTAAAAGCAAAATTCATGATAATTGGAGAATTTGCTAAGATGGGAACAAAGAAATATCTGCAGTTTGAGAATATACAAGACATTGAGCATTCGATTGATTTTGATATTTTGCAAGAAACAGAGAGCCAGCTTTTCAGAATTTGCAGGATATGGCAAAAATTGAAGAAGCGTTCAATGCGGAGAAGCTGCAAGATTGCTAAGTAGTACATATTGCTGAGAATTGAGAATGTGACAGATACAGGGAACTAAATTTGCTGGTAAATATAGAACACCAGGAATTGAAGTCTGAGATTAATGGGGAATTGTTAGAAATGTGGATATGCTTAGAAATATAGATATTAATGCTGCTGGAGAGCTGAAATAGCAGTGATGGACAAAATGATGGAAGTTGAGAAAGCTGTGCATTGGGCGAAAGAACAGATGCTTCAAGTAGCAAAATTCATGGAAATGGAAGATTCTCCTAAGCTGGGAACTAAGATGTATCTACAGACAGAGAAAATGCCAGAAGTTGATCAACTGCAGGAAAGAGACAGAAACTGTAGAAGTGTTGATTGATATTTATTGTAAGAAACTGAGCACTTGCTGGGTAGCAATAAACTGATTTGTTGAAAAAGAGAAATGGAGTAGTTGAACGCTGTTTAGAACAATGAAGATTTGGAAATGTGTGGAGTTTTAGAAATTGAGATATTAATATCGATTAGCTGTAGAAATTATTGAAGGTGCAGAATTTGATTGAAACCAGAAATCTCTGCAGTCAGTGGAAGAGCGGATGATAAAATCAGCTAACTTCATGGAATTGGCGACTTTACAGATATTGAGATTGAGATATATCTGCAGATATCGATAGTACTTCAAATTGCACAATTGCTAGAAACTGACATTGTGATAGAGAAGGAAAGCAAGATTTCATGACATTGAGGTATGTGGAGATATGGAAGTTGTGGTGAAAGTGGAGAAGCAGCAAACGTCCTGAATCTGAGCAATTGTTTCAAACTGAGAATTTGTTACGTACAAAGAACTAAGTTTGCTGACAAAGAGTGAAATTGATAAATTATTGGTTCAGATGAATGAGGAGTAGCTGGAAATGTGGAGATAGTATAAGTAGTTGCAAATATTTAGATAGGAAATGCAAATTAATAGAGATAGCGAGATTAATTAAATGGATCATCTTGAACATTGAGAGAAGCTACTCAAAGCAAAATTCATGATAATTGGAGAATTTGCTAATATGGGAACAAAGAAATATGTGCAGTTTGGGAATCTACAAGACATTGAGCAATCGATCGATTTTGATATTTTGCAAGATACAGAGAGACAGCTTTTCAGAACATGTAGGATATGGCAGAAATTGAAGAAGCGTTCAATGCGGAGAAGCTGCAAGATTGCTAAGTAGTACATATTGCTGAGAATTGAGAATGTGACAGATACAGGGAACTAAATTTGCTGGTAAATATAGAACACCAGGAATTGAAGTCTGAGATTAATGGGGAATTGTTAGAAATGTGGATATGCTTAGAAATATAGATATTAATGCTGCTGGAGAGCTGAAATAGCAGTGATGGATTAAATGATGGAAATTGAGAAACCTGGGCATTGGGCGAAAGAACAGATGCTTCAAGTAGCAAAATTCATGGAAATGGAAGTTTCTCCTAAGCTGGGAACTAAGATGTATCTACAGACAGAGAAAATGCCAGAATTTGATCAATTGCAGGAAAGAGAGAGAAGCTGTAGAGGTGTTGATTGATATTTATTGTAAGAAACTGAGCACTTGCTGGATAGCAATAAAATGATTTGTTGAAAAAGAGAAATGGAGTAGCTGAACGCTGTTTAGAACAATGAAGATTTGGAAATGTGTGGAGTTTTAGAAATTGAGATATTAATATCGATTATTGAAGGTGCAGAATTTGATTGAAACCAGAAATCACTGCAGTCAGTGGAAGAGATGATAAAATCAGCTAACTTCATGGAATTGGCGACTTTACAAATATTGAGATTGAGATATATCTGCAGATATCGATAGTACTTCAAATTGCACAATTGCTAGAATCTGACATTGTGATAGAGAAGGAAAGCAAGATTTCATGACATTGAGGTATATGGAGATATGGAAGTTGTGGTGAATGTGGAGAACCGGCAAACGTCCTGAATCTAACCAATTGCTTCAAACTGAGAATTTGTTACGTAAAGAGATCTAAGTTTGCAGACAAAGATTGAAAAAAATAAATTATTGGTTCAGATGAATGAGGAGTAGCTGGAAATGAGGAGATAGTAGAAGTTATTCCAAATATTTAGATAGGAAATGCACATTAATGGAGATAGCGAGATTAATTAAATGGATCATCTTGAACATTGAGAGAAGCTACTAAAAGCAAAATTCATGATAATTGGAGAATTTGCTAATGTGGGAACAAAGAAATATCTGCAGTTAGGGAATATAGAAGACATTGAGCAATGGATTGATTTTGGAAATGTGTGGAATTTTAGAAATTGTGATATTAATATCGATTTGCTGTAGAAATTATTGAAGGTGCAGAATTTGATTGAAACCAGAAATCTCTGCAGTCAGTGGAAGAGCGGATGATAAAATCAGCTAACTTCATGGAATTGGCGACTTTCAGATATTGAGATTGAGATATATCTGCAGATATCGAAAAAACTTAAAATTGCACAATTGCTAGAATCTGACATTGTGATAGAGAAGGAAAGCAAGATTTTGTGACATTGAAGTATATGGAGATATGGAAGTTGTGGTGAATGTGGAGAACCTGCAAACGTCCTGAATCTACCCAATTGCTTCAAACTGAGAATTTGTTACGTACAGAGAACTAAGATTGCTGACAAAGAGTGAAATTGATAAATTATTGGTTCAGATGAATGAGGAGTAGCTGGAAATGAGGAGATAGTAGATGTTGTTCTAAATATTTAGATAGGAAATGTACATTAATAGAGATAGCGAGATTAATTAAATGGATCATCTTGAACATTGAGAGAAGCTACTAAAAGCAAAATTCATGATAATTGGAGAATTTGCTAATATGGGAACAAAGAAATATCTGCAGTTTGGGAATATACAAGACATTGAGCAATCGATTGATTTTGATATTTTGCAAGATACAGAGATCAGCTTTTCAGAACTTGTAGTATATTGTAGAAATTGAAGAAGCGTTCAATGCGGAGAAGCTGCAAGATTGCTAAGTAGTACATATTGCTGAGAATTGAGAATGTGACAGATACAGGGAACTAAATTTGCTGGTAAATATAGAACACCAGGAATTGAAGTCTGAGATTAATGGGGAATTGTTAGAAATGTGGATATGCTTAGAAATATAGATATTAATGCTGCTGGAGAGCTGAAATAGCAGTGATGGATTAAATGATGGAAATTGAGAAACCTGGGCATTGGGCGAAAGAACAGATGCTTCAAGTAGCAAAATTCATGGAAATGGAAGATTCTCCTAAGCTGGGAACTAAGATGTATCTACAGACAGAGAAAATGCCAGAATTTGATCAATTGCAGGAAAGAGAGAGAAGCTGTAGAGGTGTTGATTGATATTTATTGTAAGAAACTGAACACTTGCTGGATAGCAATAAACTGATTTGTTGAAAAAGAGAAATGGAGTAGTTGAACGCTGTTTAGAACAATGAAGATTGGGAAATGTGTGGAGTTTTAGAAATTGAGATATTAATATCGATTAGCTGTAGAAATTATTGAAGGTGCAGAATTCCATTGAAACATGAAATCTCTGTAGTCAGTGGAAGAGCGGATGATAAAATCAGCTAACTTCATGGAATTTGCGACTTTACAAATATTGAGATTGAGATATATCTGCAGATATCGATAGTACTTCAAATTGCACAATTGCTAGAATCTGACATTGTGATAGAGAAGGAAAGCAAGATTTCATGACATTGAAGTATATGGAGATATGGAAGTTGTGGTGAATGTGGAGAACCGGCAAACGTCCTGAATCTAACCAATTGCTTCAAACTGAGAATTCGTTACGTAAAGAGATCTAAGTTTGCAGACAAAGATTGAAAAAAATAAATTATTGGTTCAGATGAATGAGGAGTAGCTGGAAATGAGGAGATAGTAGAAGTTATTCCAAATATTTAGATAGGAAATGCACATTAATGGAGATAGCGAGATTAATTAAATGGATCATCTTGAACATTGAGAGAAGCTACTAAAAGCAAAATTCATGATAATTGGAGAATTTGCTAATGTGGGAACAAAGAAATATCTGCAGTTAGGGAATATAGAAGACATTGAGCAATGGATTGATTTTGGAAATGTGTGGAGTTTTAGAAATTGAGATATTAATATCGATTAGCTGTAGAAATTATTGAAGGTGCAGAATTTGATTGAAACCAGAAATCGCTGCAGTCAGTGGAAGAGATGATAAAATAAGCTAACTTCATGGAATTGGCGACTTTACAAATATTGAGATTGAGATATATCTGCAGATATCGATAGTACTTCAAATTGCACAATTGCTAGAATCTGACATTGTGATAGAGAAGGAAAGCAAGATTTCATGACATTGAGGTATGTGGAGATATGGAAGTTGTGGTGAAAGTGGAGAAGCAGCAAACGTCCTGAATCTGAGCAATTGTTTCAAACTGAGAATTTGTTACGTACAAAGAACTAAGTTTGCTGACAAAGAGTGAAATTGATAAATTATTGGTTCAGATGAATGAGGAGTAGCTGGAAATGAGGAGATAGTAGAAGTAGTTGCAAATATTTAGATAGGAAATGCACATTAATAGAGATAGCGAGATTAATTAAAGGGATCATCTTGAACATTGAGAGAAGCTACTCAAAGCAAAATTCATGATAATTGGAGAATTTGCTAATATGGGAACAAAGAAATATGTGCAGTTTGGGAATCTACAAGACATTGAGCAATCGATCGCTTTTGATATTTTGCAAGATACAGAGAGACAGCTTTTCAGAACATGTAGGATATGGCAGAAATTGAAGAAGCGTTCAATGCGGAGAAGCTGCAAGATTGCTAAGTAGTACATATTGCTGAGAATTGAGAATGTGACAGATACAGGGAACTAAATTTGCTGGTAAATATAGAACACCAGGAATTGAAGTCTGAGATTAATGGGGAATTGTTAGAAATGTGGATATGCTTAGAAATATAGATATTAATGCTGCTGGAGAGCTGAAATAGCAGTGATGGATTAAATGATGGAAATTGAGAAACCTGGGCATTGGGCGAAAGAACAGATGCTTCAAGTAGCAAAATTCATGGAAATGGAAGATTCTCCTAAGCTGGGAACTAAGATGTATCTACAGACAGAGAAAATGCCAGAATTTGATCAATTGCAGGAAAGAGAGAGAAGCTGTAGAGGTGTTGATTGATATTTATTGTAAGAAACTGAACACTTGCTGGATAGCAATAAACTGATTTGTTGAAAAAGAGAAATGGAGTAGTTGAACGCTGTTTAGAACAATGAAGATTTGGAAATGTGTGGAGTTTTAGAAATTGAGATATTAATATCGATTAGCTGTAGAAATTATTGAAGGTGCAGAATTCCATTGAAACATGAAATCTCTGTAGTCAGTGGAAGAGCGGATGATAAAATCAGCTAACTTCATGGAATTTGCGACTTTACAAATATTGAGATTGAGATATATCTGCAGATGTCGATAGTACTTCAAATTGCACAATTGCTAGAATCTGACATTGTGATAGAGAAGGAAAGCAAGATTTCATGACATTGAAGTATATGGAGATATGGAAGTTGTGGTGAATGTGGAGAACCGGCAAACGTCCTGAATCTAACCAATTGCTTCAAACTGAGAATTCGTTACGTAAAGAGATCTAAGTTTGCAGACAAAGATTGAAAAAAATAAATTATTGGTTCAGATGAATGAGGAGTAGCTGGAAATGAGGAGATAGTAGAAGTTATTCCAAATATTTAGATAGGAAATGCACATTAATGGAGATAGCGAGATTAATTAAATGGATCATCTTGAACATTGAGAGAAGCTACTAAAAGCAAAATTCATGATAATTGGAGAATTTGCTAATGTGGGAACAAAGAAATATCTGCAGTTAGGGAATATAGAAGACATTGAGCAATGGATTGATTTTGGAAATGTGTGGAGTTTTAGAAATTGAGATATTAATATCGATTAGCTGTAGAAATTATTGAAGGTGCAGAATTTGATTGAAACCAGAAATCGCTGCAGTCAGTGGAAGAGATGATAAAATAAGCTAACTTCATGGAATTGGCGACTTTACAAATATTTAGATTGAGATATATCTGCAGATATCGATAGTACTTCAAATTGCACAATTGCTAGAATCTGACATTGTGATAGAGAAGGAAAGCAAGATTTCATGACATTGAGGTATGTGGAGATATGGAAGTTGTGGTGAAAGTGGAGAAGCAGCAAACGTCCTGAATCTGAGCAATTGTTTCAAACTGAGAATTTGTTACGTACAAAGAACTAAGTTTGCTGACAAAGAGTGAAATTGATAAATTATTGGTTCAGATGAATGAGGAGTAGCTGGAAATGAGGAGATAGTAGAAGTAGTTGCAAATATTTAGATAGGAAATGCACATTAATAGAGATAGCGAGATTAATTAAAGGGATCATCTTGAACATTGAGAGAAGCTACTCAAAGCAAAATTCATGATAATTGGAGAATTTGCTAATATGGGAACAAAGAAATATGTGCAGTTTGGGAATCTACAAGACATTGAGCAATCGATCGCTTTTGATATTTTGCAAGATACAGAGAGACAGCTTTTCAGAACATGTAGGATATGGCAGAAATTGAAGAAGCGTTCAATGCGGAGAAGCTGCAAGATTGCTAAGTAGTACATATTGCTGAGAATTGAGAATGTGACAGATACAGACAACTAAATTTGCTGGTAAATATAGAACACCAGGAATTGAAGTCTGAGATTAATGGGGAATTGTTAGAAATGTGGATATGCTTAGAAATATAGATATTAATGCTGCTGGAGAGCTGAAATAGCAGTGATGGATTAAATGATGGAAATTGAGAAACCTGGGCATTGGGCGAAAGAACAGATGCTTCAAGTAGCAAAATTCATGGAAATGGAAGATTCTCCTAAGCTGGGAACTAAGATGTATCTACAGACAGAGAAAATGCCAGAATTTGATCAATTGCAGGAAAGAGAGAGAAGCTGTAGAGGTGTTGATTGATATTTATTGTAAGAAACTGAGCACTTGCTGGATAGCAATAAACTGATTTGTTGAAAAAGAGAAATGGAGTAGTTGAACGCTGTTTAGAACAATGAAGATTTGGAAATGTGTGGAGTTTTAGAAATTGAGATATTAATATCGATTAGCTGTAGAAATTATTGAAGGTGCAGAATTCCATTGAAACCGGAAATTTCTGTAGTCAGTGGAAGAGCGGATGATAAAATAAGCTAACTTCATGGAATTTGCGACTTTACAAATATTGAGATTGAGATATATCTGCAGATATCGATAGTACTTCAAATTGCACAATTGCTAGAATCTGACGTGGTGATAGAGAAGGAAAGCAAGATTTCATAACATTGAAGTATATGGAGATATGGAAGTTGTGGTGAATGTGGAGAACCGGCAAACGTCCTGAATCTAACCAATTGCTTCAAACTGAGAATTCGTTACGTAAAGAGATCTAAGTTTGCAGACAAAGATTGAAAAAAATAAATTATTGTTTCAGATGAATGAGGAGTAGCTGGAAATGAGGAGATAGTAGAAGTTATTCCAAATATTTAGATAGGAAATGCACATTAATGGAGATAGCGAGATTAATTAAATGGATCATCTTGAACATTGAGAGAAGCTACTAAAAGCAAAATTCATGATAATTGGAGAATTTGTTAATGTGGGAACAAAGAAATATCTGCAGTTAGGGAATATAGAAGACATTGAGCAATGGATTGATTTTTGAAATGTGTGGAATTTTAGAAATTGAGATATTAATATCAATTTGCTGTAGAAATTATTGAAGGTGCAGAATTTGATTGAAACCAGAAATCTCTGCAGTCAGTGGAAGAGCGGATGATAAAATCAGCTAACTTCATGGAATTGGCGACTTTCAGATATTGAGATTGAGATATATCTGCAGATATCGAAAAAACTTAAAATTGCACAATTGCTAGAATCTGACATTGTGATAGAGAAGGAAAGCAAGATTTCATGACATTGAAGTATGTGGAGATATGGAAGTTGTGGTGAATGTGGAGAACCTGCAAACGTCCTGAATCTAAGCAATTGCTTCAAACTGAGAATTTGTTACGTAAAAAGAACTAAGTTTGCTGACAAAGAGTGAAATTGATAAATTTTTGGTTCAGATGAATGAGGAGTAGCTGGAAATGAGGAGATAGTAGAAGTTGTTCCAAATATTTAGATAGGAAATGCACATTAATAGAGATAGCGAATTTAATTAAAGGGATCATCTTGAACATTGAGAGAAGCTACTAAAAGCAAAATTCATGATAATTGTTGAATTTGCTAATATGGGAACAAAGAAATATCTGCAGTTTGGGAATATACAAGACATTGAGCAATCGATTGATTTTGATATTTTGCAAGATACAGAGAGACAGCTTTTCAGAACTTGTAGGATATGGCAGAAATTGAAGAAGCGTTCAATGCGGAGAAGCTGCAAGATTGCTAAGTAGTACATATTGCTGAGAATTGAGAATGTGACAGATACAGGGAACTAAATTTGCTGGTAAATATAGAACACCAGGAATTGAAGTCTGAGATTAATGGGGAATTGTTAGAAATGTGGATATGCTTAGAAATATAGATATTAATGCTGCTGGAGAGCTGAAATAGCAGTGATGGACAAAATGATGGAAGTTGAGAAAGCTGTGCATTGGGTGAAAGAACAGATGCTTCAAGTAGCAAAATTCATGGAAATGGCAGATTCTCCTAAACTGGGAACTAAGATGTATCTACAGACAGAGAAAATGCCAGAAGTTGATCAACTGCAGGAAAGAGAGAGAAACTGTAGAGGTGTTGATTGATATTTATTGTAAGAAACTGAGCACTTGCTGGGTAGCAATAAGCTGATTTGTTGAAAAAGAGAAATGGAGTAGTTGAACGCTGTTTAGAACAATGAAGATTTGGAAATGTGTGGAGTTTTAGAAATTGAGATATTAATATCGATTAGCTGTAGAAATTATTGAAGGTGCAGAATTTGATTGAAACCAGAAATCTCTGCAGTCAGTGGAAGAGCGGATGATAAAATCAGCTAACTTCATGGAATTGGCGACTTTACAGATATTGAGATTGAGATATATCTGCAGATATCGAAAAAACTTAAAATTGCACAATTGCTAGAATCTGACATTGTGATAGAGAAGGAAAGCAAGATTTCATGACATTGAAGTATATGGAGATATGGAAGTTGTGGTGAATGTGGAGAACCTGCAAACGTCCTGAATCTACCCAATTGCTTCAAACTGAGAATTTGTTACGTACAGAGAACTAAGATTGCTGACAAAGAGTGAAATTGTTAAATTATTGGTTCAGATGAATGAGGAGTAGCTGGAAATGAGGAGATAGTAGAAGTTGTTCCAAATATTTAGATAGGAAATGCACATTAATAGAGATAGAGGTATTACTTAAATGGATCATCTTGAACATTGAGAGAAGCTACTAAAAGCAAAATTCATGATAATTGGAGAATTTGCTAATACGGGAACAAAGAAATATCTGCAGTTTGGGAATCTACAAGACATTGAGCAATCGATTGATTTTGATATTTTGCAAGATACAGAGAGACAGCTTTTCAGAACATGTAGGATATGGCAGAAATTGAAGAAGCGTTCAATGCGGAGAAGCTGCAAGATTGCTAAGTAGTACATATTGCTGAGAATTGAGAATGTGACAGATACAGGGAACTAAATTTGCTGGTAAATATAGAACACCAGGAATTGAAGTCTGAGATTATTGGGGAATTGTTAGAAATGTGGATATGCTTAGAAATATAGATATTAATGCTGCTGGAGAGCTGAAATAGCAGTGATGGATTAAATGATGGAAATTGAGAAAGCTGTGCATTGGGTGAAAGAACAGATGCTTCAAGTAGCAAAATTCATGGAAATGGAAGATTCTCCTAAGCTGGGAACTAAGATGTATCTACAGACAGAGAAAATGCCAGAATTTGATCAATTGCAGGAAAGAGAGAGAAGCTGTAGAGGTGTTGATTGATATTTATTGTAAGAAACTGAGCACTTGCTGGATAGCAATAAACTGATTTGTTGAAAAAGAGAAATGGAGTAGTTGAACGCTGTTTAGAACAATGAAGATTTGGAAATGTGTGGAGTTTTAGAAATTGAGATATTAATATCGATTAGCTGTAGAAATTATTGAAGGTGCAGAATTTGATTGAAACCAGAAATCTCTGCAGTCAGTGGAAGAGCGGATGATAAAATCAGCTAACTTCATGGAATTGGCGACTTTACAGATATTGAGATTGAGTTATATCTGCAGATATCGATAGTACTTCAAATTGCACAATTGCTAGAATCTGACATTGTGATAGAGAAGGAAAGCAAGATTTCATGACATTGAAGGCTATGGAGATATGGAAGTTGTGGTGAATGTGGAGAACCAGCAAACGTCCTGAATCTAAGCAATTGCTTCAAACTGAGAATTTGTTATGTAAAAAGAAATAAGTTTGCTGACAAAGAGTGAAATTGATAAATTTTTGGTTCAGATGAATGAGGAGTAGCTGGAAATGAGGAGATAGTAGAAGTTGTTCCAAATATTTAGATAGGAAATGCACATTAATAGAGATAGCGAGATTAATTAAATGGATCATCTTGAACATTGAGAGAAGCTACTAAAAGCAAAATTCATGATAATTGGAGAATTTGCTAAGATGGGAACAAAGAAATATCTGCAGTTTGAGAATATACAAGACATTGAGCATTCGATTGATTTTGATATTTTGCAAGATACAGAGAGCCAGCTTTTAAGAATTTGCAGGATATGGCAAAAATTGAAGAAGCGTTCAATGCGGAGAAGCTGCAAGATTGCTAAGTAGTACATATTGCTGAGAATTGAGAATGTGACAGATACAGGGAACTAAATTTGCTGGTAAATATAGAACACCAGGAATTGAAGTCTGAGATTAATGGGGAATTGTTAGAAATGTGGATATGCTTAGAAATATCGATATTAATGCTGCTGGAGAGCTGAAATAGCAGTGATGGACAAAATGATGGAAGTTGAGAAAGCTGTGCATTGGGCGAAAGAACAGATGCTTCAAGTAGCAAAATTCATGGAAATGGAAGATTCTCTTAAGCTGGGAACTAAGATGTATCTACAGACAGAGAAAATGCCAGAAGTTGATCAACTGCAGGAAAGAGAGAGAAACTGTAGAGGTGTTGATTGATATTTATTGTAAGAAACTGAGCACTTGCTGGATACAATAAACTGATTTGTTGAAAAAGAGAAATGGAGTAGTTGAACGCTGTTTAGAACAATGAAGATTTGGAAATGTGTGGAGTTTTAGAAATTGAGATATTAATATCGATTAGCTGTAGAAATTATTGAAGGTGCAGAATTTGATTGAAACCAGAAATCTCTGCAGTCAGTGGAAGAGCGGATGATAAAATTAGCTAACTTCATGGAATTGGCGACTTTACAGATATTGAGATTGAGATATATCTGCAGATATCGATAGTACTTCAAATTGCACAATTGCTAGAAAATGCCATTGTGATAGAGAAGGAAAGCAAGATTTTGTGACATTGAAGGCTATGGAGATATGAAAGTTGTGGTGAATGTGGAGAACCTGCAAACGTCCTGAATCTAAGCAATTGCTTCAAACTGAGAATTTGTTACGTACAGAGAACTGAGATTGCTGACAAAGAGTGAAATTGATAAATTATTGTTTCAGATGAATGAGGAGTAGCTGGAAATGAGGAGATAGTAGAAGTTGTTCCAAATATTTAGATAGGAAATGCACATTAATAGAGATAGCGAGATTAATTAAATGGATCATCTTGAACATTGAGAGAAGCTACTAAAAGCAAAATTCATGATAATTGGAGAATTTGCTAATATGGGAACAAAGTAATATCTGCAGTTTGAGAATATACCAGACATTGAGCATTCGATTGATTTTGATACTTTGCAAGGTACAGAGAGCCAGCTTTTCAGAATTTGCAGGATATGGCAGAAATTGAAGAAGCGTTCAATGTGGAGAAGCTGCAAGATTGCTAAGTAGTACATATTGCTGAGAATTGAGAACGTGACAGATACAGGGAACTAAATTTGCTGGTAAATATAGAACTCCCGGAATTGAAGTTTGAGATGAATGGGGAATTGTTAGAAATGTGGATATGCTTGGAAATATAGATATTAATGCTGCTGGAGAGCTGAAATAGCAGTGATGGACAAAATGATGGAAGTTGAGAAAGCTGTGCATTGGGCGAAAGAACAGATGCTTCAAGTAGCAAAATTCATGGAAATGGAAGATTCTCCTAAGCTGGGAACTAAGATGTATCTACAGGCAGAGAAAATGCCAGAAGTTGATCAACTGCAGGAAAGAGAGAGAAACTGTAGAGGTGTTGATTGATATTTATTGTAAGAAACTGAGCACTTGCTGGATAGCAATAAACTGATTTGTTGAAAAAGAGAAATGGAGTAGTTGAACGCTGTTTAGAACAATGAAGATTTGGAAATTTGTGGAGTTTTAGAAATTGAGATATTAATATCGATTAGCTGTAGAAATTATTGAAGGTGCAGAATTTGATTGAAACCAGAAATCGCTGCAGTCAGTGGAAGAGATGGTAAAATAAGCTAACTTCATGGAATTGGCGACTTTACAAATATTGAGATTGAGATATATCTGCAGATATCGATAGTACTTCAAATTGCACAATTGCTAGAATCTGACATTGTGATAGAGAAGGAAAGCAAGATTTCATAACATTGAAGTATATGGAGATATGGAAGTTGTGGTGAATGTGGATAACCGGCAAACGTCCTGAATCTAACCAATTGCTTCAAACTGAGAATTCGTTACGTAAAGAGATCTAAGTTTGCAGACAAAGATTGAAAAAAATAAATTATTGGTTCAGATGAATGAGGAGTAGCTGGAAATGAGGAGATAGTAGAAGTTATTCCAAATATTTAGATAGGAAATGCACATTAATGGAGATAGCGAGATTAATTAAATGGATCATCTTGAACATTGAGAGAAGCTCCTAAAAGCAAAATTCATGATAATTGGAGAATTTGCTAATATGGGAACAAAGAAATATCTGCAGTTTGAGAATATACAAGACATTGAGCATTCGATTGATTTTGATACTTTGCAAGGTACAGAGAGCCAGCTTTTCAGAATTTGCAGGATATGGCAAAAATTGAAGAAGCGTTCAATGCGGAGAAGCTGCAAGATTGCTAAGTAGTACATATTGCTGAGAATTGAGAATGTGACAGATACAGGGAACTAAATTTGCTGGTAAATATAGAACACCAGGAATTGAAGTCTGAGATTAATGGGGAATTGTTAGAAATGTGGATATGCTTAGAAATATAGATATTAATGCTGCTGGAGAGCTGAAATAGCAGTGATGGACAAAATGATGGAAGTTGAGAAAGCTGTGCATTGGGCGAAAGAACAGATGCTTCAAGTAGCAAAATTCATGGAAATGGAAGATTCTACTAAGCTGGGAACTAAGATGTATCTACAGATAGAGAAAATGCCAGAAGTTGATCAACTGCAGGAAAGAGAGAGTAACTGTAGAGGTGTTGATTGATATTTATTGTAAGAAACTGAGCACTTGCTGGGTAGCAATAAACTGATTTGTTGAAAAAGAGAAATGGAATAGTTGAACGCTGTTTAGAACAATGAAGATTTGGAAATGTGTGGAGTTTTAGAAATTGAGATATTAATATCGATTAGCTGTAGAAATTATTGAAGGTGCAGAATTTGATTGAAACCAGAAATCGCTGCAGTCAGTGGAAGAGATGATAAAATAAGCTAAGTTCATGGAATTGGCGACTTTACAAATATTGAGATTGAGATATATCTGCAAATATCGATAGTACTTCAAATTGCACAATTGCTAGAATCTGACATTGTGATAGAGAAGGAAAGCAAGATTTCATGACATTGAAGTATATGGAGATATGGAAGTTGTGGTGAATGTGGAGAACCGGCAAACGTCCTGAATCTAAGCAATTGCTTCAAACTGAGAATTTGTTACGTACAGAGAACTAAGATTGCTGACAAAGAGTGAAATTGATAAATTATTGTTTCAGATGAATGAGGAGTAGCTGGAAATGAGGAGATAGTAGAAGTTGTTCCAAATATTTAGATAGGAAATGCACATTAATAGAGATAGCGAGATTAATTAAATGGATCATCTTGAACATTGAGAGAAGCTACTAAAAGCAAAATTCATGATAATTGGAGAATTTGCTAAGATGGGAACAAGGAAATATCTGCAGTTTGAGAATATACAAGACATTGAGCATTCGATTGATTTTGATATTTTGCAAGAAACAGAGAGCCAGCTTTTCAGAATTTGCAGGATATGGCAAAAATTGAAGAAGCGTTCAATTCGGAGAAGCAGCAAGATTGCTAAGTAGTACATATTGCTGAGAATTGAGAATGTGACAGATACAGGGAACTAAATTTGCTGGTAAATATAGAACACCAGGAATTGAAGTCTGAGATTAATGGGGAATTGTTAGAAATGTGGATATGCTTAGAAATATAGATATTAATGCTGCTGGAGAGCTGAAATAGCAGTGATGGACAAAATGATGGAAGTTGAGAAAGCTGTGCATTGGGCGAAAGAACAGATGCTTCAAGTAGCAAAATTCATGGAAATGGAAGATTCTCCTAAGCTGGGAACTAAGATGTATCTACAGACAGAGAAAATGCCAGAAGTTGATCAACTGCAGGAAAGAGAGAGAAACTGTAGATGTGTTGATTGATATTTATTGTAAGAAACTGAGCACTTGCTGGATAGCAATAAACTGATTTGTTGAAATAGAGAAATGGAGTAGGTGAACGCTGTTTAGAACAATGAAGATTGGGAAATGTGTGGAGTTTTAGAAATTGAGATATTAATATCGATTAGCTGTAGAAATTATTGAAGGTGCAGAATTTGATTGAAACCAGAAATCTCTGCAGTCAGTGGAAGAGCGGATGATAAAATAAGCTAACTTCATGGAATTGGCGACTTTACAGATATTGAGATTGAGATATATCTGCAGATATCGATAGTACTTCAAATTGCACAATTGCTAGAATCTGACATTGTGATAGAGAAGGAAAGCAAGATTTTGTGACATTGAAGGCTATGGAGATATGAAAGTTGTGGTGAATGTGGAGAACCTGCAAACGTCCTGAATCTAAGCAATTGCTTCAAACTGAGAATTTGTTACGTACAGAGAACTGAGATTGCTGACAAAGAGTGAAATTGATAAATTATTGTTTCAGATGAATGAGGAGTAGCTGGAAATGAGGAGATAGTAGAAGTTGTTCCAAATATTTAGATAGGAAATGCACATTAATAGAGATAGCGAGATTAATTAAATGGATCATCTTGAACATTGAGAGAAGCTACTAAAAGCAAAATTCATGATAATTGGAGAATTTGCTAATATGGGAACAAAGTAATATCTGCAGTTTGAGAATATACCAGACATTGAGCATTCGATTGATTTTGATACTTTGCAAGGTACAGAGAGCCAGCTTTTCAGAATTTGCAGGATATGGCAGAAATTGAAGAAGCGTTCAATGCGGAGAAGCTGCAAGATTGCTAAGTAGTACATATTGCTGAGAATTGAGAACGTGACAGATACAGGGAACTAAATTTGCTGGTAAATATAGAACTCCCGGAATTGAAGTTTGAGATGAATGGGGAATTGTTAGAAATGTGGATATGCTTGGAAATATAGATATTAATGCTGCTGGAGAGTTGAAATAGCAGTGATGGACAAAATGATGGAAGTTGAGAAAGCTGTGCATTGGGCGAAAGAACAGATGCTTCAAGTAGCAAAATTCATGGAAATGGAAGATTCTCCTAAGCTGGGAACTAAGATGTATCTACAGACAGAGAAAATGCCAGAAGTTGATCAACTGCAGGAAAGAGAGAGAAACTGTAGAGGTGTTGATTGATATTTATTGTAAGAAACTGAGCACTTGCTGGATAGCAATAAACTGATTTGTTGAAAAAGAGAAATGGAGTAGTTGAACGCTGTTTAGAACAATGAAGATTTGGAAATGTGTGGAGTTTTAGAAATTGAGATATTAATATCGATTAGCTGTAGAAATTATTGAAGGTGCAGAATTTGATTGAAACCAGAAATCGCTGCAGTCAGTGGAAGAGATGGTAAAATAAGCTAACTTCATGGAATTGGTGACTTTACAAATATTGAGATTGAGATATATCTGCAGATATCGATAGTACTTCAAATTGCAAAATTGCTAGAATCTGACATTGTGATAGAGAAGGAAAGCAAGATTTCATAACATTGAAGTATATGGAGATATGGAAGTTGTGGTGAATGTGGAGAACCGGCAAACGTCCTGAATCTAACCAATTGCTTCAAACTGAGAATTCGTTACGTAAAGAGATCTAAGTTTGCAGACAAAGATTGAAAAAAATAAATTATTGGTTCAGATGAATGAGGAGTAGCTGGAAATGAGGAGATAGTAGAAGTTATTCCAAATATTTAGATAGGAAATGCACATTAATGGAGATAGCGAGATTAATTAAATGGATCATCTTGAACATTGAGAGAAGCTACTAAAAGCAAAATTCATGATAATTGGAGAATTTGCTAATGTGGGAACAAAGAAATATCTGCAGTTAGGGAATATAGAAGACATTGAGCAATCGATTGATTTTGGAAATGTGTGGAATTTTAGAAATTGAGATATTAATATCGATTTGCTGTAGAAATTATTGAAGGTGCAGAATTTGATTGAAACCAGAAATCTCTGCAGTCAGTGGAAGAGCGGATGATAAAATCAGCTAACTTCATGGAATTGGCGACTTTACAGATATTGAGATTGAGATATATCTGCAGATATCGATAGTACTTCAAATTGCACAATTGCTAGAATCTGACATTGTGATAGAGAAGGAAAGCAAGATTTTGTGACATTGAAGGCTATGGAGATATGCAAGTTGTGGTGAATGTGGAGAACCAGCAAACGTCCTGAATCTAAGCAATAGCTTCAAACTGAGAATTTGTTACGTAAAAAGAACTAAGTTTGCTGACAAAGACTGAAATTGATAAATTTTTGGTTCAGATGAATGAGGAGTAGCTGGAAATGAGGAGATAGTAGAAGTTGTTCCAAATATTTAGATAGGAAATGCACATTAATAGAGATAGCGAGATTAATTAAATGGATCATCTTGAACATTGAGAGAAGCTACTAAAAGCAAAATTCATGATAATTGGAGAATTTGCTAAGATGGGAACAAAGAAATATCTGCAGTTTGAGAATATACAAGACATTGAGCATTCGATTGATTTTGATATTTTGCAAGATACAGAGAGCCAGCTTTGAAGAATTTGCAGGATATGGCAAAAATTGAAGAAGCGTTCAATGCGGAGAAGCTGCAAGATTGCTAAGTAGTACATATTGCTGAGAATTGAGAATGTGACAGATACAGGGAACTAAATTTGCTGGTAAATATAGAACACCAGGAATTGAAGTCTGAGATTAATGGGGAATTGTTAGAAATGTGGATATGCTTAGAAGTATCGATATTAATGCTGCTGGAGAGCTGAAATAGCAGTGATGGACAAAGTGATGGAAGTTGAGAAAGCTGTGCATTGGGCGAAAGAACAGATGCTTCAAGTAGCAAAATTCATGGAAATGGAAGATTCTCTTAAGCTGGGAACTAAGATGTATCTACAGACAGAGAAAATGCCAGAAGTTGATCAACTGCAGGAAAGAGAGAGAAACTGTAGAGGTGTTGATTGATATTTATTGTAAGAAACTGAGCACTTGCTGGATAGCAATAAACTGATTTGTTGAAAAAGAGAAATGGAGTAGTTGAACGCTGTTTAGAACAATGAAGATTTGGAAATGTGTGGAGTTTTAGAAATTGAGATATTAATATCGATTAGCTGTAGAAATTATTGAAGGTGCAGAATTTGATTGAAACCAGAAATCTCTGCAGTCAGTGGAAGAGCGGATGATAAAATTAGCTAACTTCATGGAATTGGCGACTTTACAGATATTGAGATTGAGATATATCTGCAGATATCGATAGTACTTCAAATTGCACAATTGCTAGAAAATGCCATTGTGATAGAGAAGGAAAGCAAGATTTTGTGACATTGAAGGCTATGGAGATATGAAAGTTGTGGTGAATGTGGAGAACCTGCAAACGTCCTGAATCTAAGCAATTGCTTCAAACTGAGAATTTGTTACGTACAGAGAACTAAGATTGCTGACAAAGAGTGAAATTGATAAATTATTGTTTCAATGAATGAGGAGTAGCTGGAAATGAGGAGATAGTAGAAGTTGTTCCAAATATTTAGATAGGAAATGCACATTAATAGAGATAGCGAGATTAATTAAATGGATCATCTTGAACATTGAGAGAAGCTCCTAAAAGCAAAATTCATGATAATTGGAGAATTTGCTAATATGGGAACAAAGAAATATCTGCAGTTTGAGAATATACAAGACATTGAGCATTCGATTGATTTTGATACTTTGCAAGGTACAGAGAGCCAGCTTTTCAGAATTTGCAGGATATGGCAAAAATTGAAGAAGCGTTCAATGCGGAGAAGCTGCAAGATTGCTAAGTAGTACATATTGCTGAGAATTGAGAATGTGACAGATACAGGGAACTAAATTTGCTGGTAAATATAGAACACCAGGAATTGAAGTCTGAGACTAATGGGGAATTGTTAGAAATGTGGATATGCTTAGAAATATAGATATTAATGCTGCTGGAGAGCTGAAATAGCAGTGATGGACAAAATGATGGAAGTTGAGAAAGCTGTGCATTGGGCGAAAGAACAGATGCTTCAAGTAGCAAAATTCATGGAAATGGAAGATTCTACTAAGCTGGGAACTAAGATGTATCTACAGATAGAGAAAATGCCAGAAGTTGATCAACTGCAGGAAAGAGAGAGAAACTGTAGAGGTGTTGATTGATATTTATTGTAAGAAACTGAGCACTTGCTGGGTAGCAATAAACTGATTTGTTGAAAAAGAGAAATGGAATAGTTGAACGCTGTTTAGAACAATGAAGATTTGGAAATGTGTGGAGTTTTAGAAATTGAGATATTAATATCGATTAGCTGTAGAAATTATTGAAGGTGCAGAATTTGATTGAAACCAGAAATCGCTGCAGTCAGTGGAAGAGATGATAAAATAAGCTAAGTTCATGGAATTGGCGACTTTACAAATATTGAGATTGAGATATATCTGCAGATATCGATAGTACTTCAAATTGCACAATTGCTAGAATCTGACATTGTTTTAGAGAAGGAAAGCAAGATTTCATGACATTGAAGTATATGGAGATATGGAAGTTGTGGTGAATGTGGAGAACCTGCAAACGTCCTGAATCTAAGCAATTGCTTCAAACTGAGAATTTGTTACGTACAGAGAACTAAGATTGCTGACAAAGAGTGAAATTGATAAATTTTTGGTTCAGATGAATGAGGAGTAGCTGGAAATGAGGAGATAGTAGAATTTGTTCCAAATATTTAGATAGGAAATGCACATTAATAGAGATAGCGAGATTAATTAAATGGATCATCTTGAATATTGAGAGAAGCTACTAAAAGCAAAATTCATGATAATTGGAGAATTTGCTAAGATGGGAACAAAGAAATATCTGCAGTTTGAGAATATACAAGACATTGAGCATTCGATTGATTTTGATATTTTGCAAGATACAGAGAGCCAGCTTTTCAGAATTTGCAGGATATGGCAAAAATTGAAGAAGCGTTCAATGCGGAGAAGCTGCAAGATTGCTAAGTAGTACATATTGCTGAGAATTGAGAACGTGACAGATACAGGGAACTAAATTTGCTGGTAAATATAGAACACCTGGAATTGAAGTCTGAGATTAATGGGGAATTGTTAGAAATGTGGATATGCTTAGAAATATAGATATTAATCCTGCTGGACAGTTGACGTTGCAGTGATGGACAAAATGATGGAAGTTGAGAAAGCTGTGCATTGGGCGAAAGAACAGATGCTTCAAGTAGCAAAATTCATGGAAATGGAAGATTCTCCTAAGCTGGGAACTAAGATGTATCTACAGACAGAGAAAATGCCAGAAGTTGATCAATTGCAGGAAAGAGAGAGAAACTGTAGATGTGTTGATTGATATTTATTGTAAGAAACTGAGCACTTGCTGGATAGCAATAAACTGATCTGTTGAAAAAGAGAAATGGAGTAGTTGAACGCTGTTTAGAACAATGAAGATTTGGAAATGTGTGGAGTTTTAGAAATTGAGATATTAATATCGATTAGCTGTAGAAATTATTGAAGGTGCAGAATTTGATTGAAACCAGAAATCTCTGCAGTCAGTGGAAGAGCGGATGATAAAATTAGCTAACTTCATGGAATTGGCGACTTTACAGATATTGAGATTGAGATATATCTGCAGATATCGATAGTACTTCAAATTGCACAATTGCTAGAAAATGCCATTGTGATAGAGAAGGAAAGCAAGATTTTGTGACATTGAAGGCTATGGAGATATGAAAGTTGTGGTGAATGTGGAGAACCTGCAAACGTCCTGAATCTAAGCAATTGCTTCAAACTGAGAATTTGTTACGTACAGAGAACTAAGATTGCTGACAAAGAGTGAAATTGATAAATTATTGTTTCAATGAATGAGGAGTAGCTGGAAATGAGGAGATAGTAGAAGTTGTTCCAAATATTTAGATAGGAAATGCACATTAATAGAGATAGCGAGATTAATTAAATGGATCATCTTGAACATTGAGAGAAGCTCCTAAAAGCAAAATTCATGATAATTGGAGAATTTGCTAATATGGGAACAAAGAAATATCTGCAGTTTGAGAATATACAAGACATTGAGCATTCGATTGATTTTGATACTTTGCAAGGTACAGAGAGCCAGCTTTTCAGAATTTGCAGGATATGGCAAAAATTGAAGAAGCGTTCAATGCGGAGAAGCTGCAAGATTGCTAAGTAGTACATATTGCTGAGAATTGAGAATGTGACAGATACAGGGAACTAAATTTGCTGGTAAATATAGAACACCAGGAATTGAAGTCTGAGATTAATGGGGAATTGTTAGAAATGTGGATATGCTTAGAAATATAGATATTAATGCTGCTGGAGAGCTGAAATAGCAGTGATGGACAAAATGATGGAAGTTGAGAAAGCTGTGCATTGGGCGAAAGAACAGATGCTTCAAGTAGCAAAATTCATGGAAATGGAAGATTCTACTAAGCTGGGAACTAAGATGTATCTACAGATAGAGAAAATGCCAGAAGTTGATCAACTGCAGGAAAGAGAGAGAAACTGTAGAGGTGTTGATTGATATTTATTGTAAGAAACTGAGCACTTGCTGGGTAGCAATAAACTGATTTGTTGAAAAAGAGAAATGGAATAGTTGAACGCTGTTAAGAACAATGAAGATTTGGAAATGTGTGGAGTTTTAGAAATTGAGATATTAATATCGATTAGCTGTAGAAATTATTGAAGGTGCAGAATTTGATTGAAACCAGAAATCGCTGCAGTCAGTGGAAGAGATGATAAAATAAGCTAAGTTCATGGAATTGGCGACTTTACAAATATTGAGATTGAGATATATCTGCAGATATCGATAGTACTTCAAATTGCACAATTGCTAGAATCTGACATTGTGATAGAGAAGGAAAGCAAGATTTCATGACATTGAAGTATATGGAGATATGGAAGTTGTGGTGAATGTGGAGAACCTGCAAACGTCCTGAATACAACCAATTGCTTCAAACTGAGAATTTGTTACGTACAGAGATCTAAGATTGCTGACAAAGAGTGAAATTGATAAATTATTGGTTCAGATGAATGAGGAGTAGCTGGAAATGAGGAGATAGTAGAAGTTGTTCCAAATATTTAGATAGGAAATGCACATTAATAGAGATAGCGAGATTAATTAAATGGATCATCTTGAACATTGAGAGAAGCTACTAAAAGCAAAATTCATGATAATTGGAGAATTTGCTAAGATGGGAACAAAGAAATATCTGCAGTTTGAGAATATACAAGACATTGAGCATTCGATTGATTTTGATATTTTGCAAGAAACAGAGAGCCAGCTTTTCAGAATTTGCAGGATATGGCAAAAATTGAAGAAGCGTTCAATTCGGAGAAGCTGCAAGATTGCTAAGTAGTACATATTGCTGAGAATTGAGAATGTGACAGATACAGGGAACTAAATTTGCTGGTAAATATAGAACACCAGGAATTGAAGTCTGAGATTAATGGGGAATTGTTAGAAATGTGGATATGCTTAGAAATATAGATATTAATGCTGCTGGAGAGCTGAAATAGCAGTGATGGACAAAATGATGGAAGTTGAGAAAGCTGTGCATTGGGCGAAAGAACAGATGCTTCAAGTAGCAAAATTCATGGAAATGGAAGATTCTCCTAAGCTGGGAACTAAGATGTATCTACAGACAGAGAAAATGCCAGAAGTTGATCAACTGCAGGAAAGAGAGAGAAACTGTAGAGGTGTTGATTGATATTTATTGTAAGAAACTGAGCACTTGCTGGGTAGCAATAAACTGATTTGTTGAAAAAGAGAAATGGAGTAGTTGAACGCTGTTTAGAACAATGAAGATTTGGAAATGTGTGGAGTTTTAGAAATTGAGATATTAATATCGATTAGCTGTAGAAATTATTGAAGGTGCAGAATTTGATTGAAACCAGAAATCTCTGCAGTCAGTGGAAGAGCGGATGATAAAATAAGCTAACTTCATGGAATTGGCGACTTTACAGATATTGAGATTGAGATATATCTGCAGATATCGATAGTACTTCAAATTGCACAATTGCTAGAAAATGCCATTGTGATAGAGAAGGAAAGCAAGATTTTGTGACATTGAAGGCTATGGAGATATGAAAGTTGTGGTGAATGTGGAGAACCTGCAAACGTCCTGAATCTAAGCAATTGCTTCAAACTGAGAATTTGTTACGTACAGAGAACTAAGATTGCTGACAAAGAGTGAAATTGATAAATTATTGGTTCAGATGAATGAGGAGTAGCTGGAAATGAGGAGATAGTAGAAGTTGTTCCAAATATTTAGATAGGAAATGCACATTAATAGAGATAGCGAGATTAATTAAATGGATCATCTTGAACATTGAGAGAAGCTACTAAAAGCAAAATTCATGATAATTGGAGAATTTGCTAAGATGGGAACAAAGAAATATCTGCAGTTTGAGAATATACAAGACATTGAGCATTCGATTGATTTTGATACTTTTGCAAGATACAGAGAGCCAGCTTTTCAGAATTTGCAGGATATGGCAGAAATTGAAGAAGCGTTCAATGCGGAGAAGCTGCAAGATTGCTAAGTAGTACATATTGCTGAGAATTGAGAATGTGACAGATACAGGGAACTAAATTTGCTGGTAAATATAGAACACCAGGAATTGAAGTCTGAGATTAATGGGGAATTGTTAGAAATGTGGATATGCTTAGAAATATAGATATTAATGCTGCTGGAGAGCTGAAATAGCAGTGATGGACAAAATGATGGAAGTTGAGAAAGCTGTGCATTGGGCGAAAGAACAGATGCTTCAAGTAGCAAAATTCATGGAAATGGAAGATTCTCCTAAGCTGGGAACTAAGATGTATCTACAGACAGAGAAAATGCCAGAAGTTGATCAACTGCAGGAAAGAGAGAGAAACTGTAGATGTGTTGATTGATATTTATTGTAAGAAACTGAGCACTTGCTGGGTAGCAATAAACTGATTTGTTGAAAAAGAGAAATGGAGTAGTTGAACGCTGTTTAGAACAATGAAGATTTGGAAATGTGTGGAGTTTTAGAAATTGAGATATTAATATCGATTAGCTGTAGAAATTATTGAAGGTGCAGAATTTGATTGAAACCAGAAATCGCTGCAGTCAGTGGAAGAGATGATAAAATAAGCTATCTTCATGGAATTGGCGACTTTACAAATATTGAGATTGAGATATATCTGCAGATATCGATAGTACTTCAAATTGCACAATTGCTAGAATCTGACATTGTGATAGAGAAGGAAAGCAAGATTTCATGACATTGAAGTATATGGAGATATGGAAGTTGTGGTGAATGTGGAGAACCTGCAAACGTCCTGAATCTACCCAATTGCTTCAAACTGAGAACTTGTTACGTACAGAGAACTAACATTGCTGACAAAGAGTGAAATTGATAAATTATTGGTTCAGATGAAGGAAAGCAAGATTTTGTGACATTGAAGGCTATGGAGATATGAAAGTTGTGGTGAATGTGGAGAACCTGCAAACGTCCTGAATCTAAGCAATTGCTTCAAACTGAGAATTTGTTACGTACAGAGAACTAAGATTGCTGCCAAAGAGTGAAATTGATAAATTATTGTTTCAGATGAATGAGGAGTAGCTGGAAATGAGGAGATAGTAGAAGTTGTTCCAAATATTTAGATAGGAAATGCACATTAATGGAGATAGCGAGATTAATTAAATGGATCATCTTGAACATTGAGAGAAGCTACTAAAAGCAAAATTCATGATAATTGGAGAATTTGCTAAGATGGGAACAAAGAAATATCTGCAGTTTGAGAATATACAAGACATTGAGCATTCGATTGATTTTGATATTTTGCAAGATACAGAGAGCCAGCTTTTCAGAATTTGCAGGATATGGCAGAAATTGAAGAAGCGTTCAATGCGGAGAAGCTGCAAGATTGCTAAGTAGTACATATTGCTGAGAATTGAGAATGTGACAGATACAGGGAACTAAATTTGCTGGTAAATATAGAACACCAGGAATTGAAGTCTGAGATTAATGGGGAATTGTTAGAAATGTGGATATGCTTAGAAATATAGATATTAATGCTGCTGGAGAGCTGAAATAGCAGTGATGGACAAAATGATGGAAGTTGAGAAAGCTGTGCATTGGGCGAAAGAACAGATGCTTCAAGTAGCAAAATTCATGGAAATGGAAGATTCTCCTAAGCTGGGAACTAAGATGTATCTACAGACAGAGAAAATGCCAGAAGTTGATCAACTGCAGGAAAGAGAGAGAAACTGTAGATGTGTTGATTGATATTTATTGTAAGAAACTGAGCACTTGCTGGATAGCAATAAACTGATTTGTTGAAAAAGAGAAATGGAGTAGTTGAACGCTGTTTAGAACAATGAAGATTTGGAAATGTGTGGAGTTTTAGAAATTGAGATATTAATATCGATTAGCTGTAGAAATTATTGAAGGTGCAGAATTTGATTGAAACCAGAAATCGCTGCAGTCAGTGGAAGAGATGATAAAATAAGCTAACTTCATGGAATTGGCGACTTTACAAATATTGAGATTGAGATATATCTGCAGATATCGATAGTACTTCAAATTGCACAATTGCTAGAATCTGACATTGTGATAGAGAAGGAAAGCAAGATTTCATAACATTGAAGTATATGGAGATATGGAAGTTGTGGTGAATGTGGAGAACCGGCAAACGTCCTGAATCTAACCAATTGCTTCAAACTGAGAATTCGTTACGTAAAGAGATCTAAGTTTGCAGACAAAGATTGAAAAAAATAAATTATTGGTTCAGATGAATGAGGAGTAGCTGGAAATGAGGAGATAGTAGAAGTTATTCCAAATATTTAGATAGGAAATGCACATTAATGGAGATAGCGAGATTAATTAAATGGATCATCTTGAACATTGAGAGAAGCTACTAAAAGCAAAATTCATGATAATTGGAGAATTTGCTAATGTGGGAACAAAGAAATATCTGCAGTTAGGGAATATAGAAGACATTGAGCAATCGATTGATTTTGGAAATGTGTGGAATTTTAGAAATTGAGATATTAATATCGATTTGCTGTAGAAATTATTGAAGGTGCAGAATTTGATTGAAACCAGAAATCTCTGCAGTCAGTGGAAGAGCGGATGATAAAATCAGCTAACTTCATGGAATTGGCGACTTTACAGATATTGAGATTGAGATATATCTGCAGATATCGATAGTACTTCAAATTGCACAATTGCTAGAATCTGACATTGTGATAGAGAAGGAAAGCAAGATTTTGTGACATTGAAGGCTATGGAGATATGAAGTTGTGGTGAATGTGGAGAACCTGCAAACGTCCTGAATCTAAGCCAATTGCTTCAAACTGAGAATTTGTTACGTACAGAGAACTAAGATTGCTGACAAAGAGTGAAATTGATAAATTATTGGTTCAGATGAATGAGGAGTAGCTGGAAATGAGGAGATAGTAGAAGTTGTTCCAAATATTTAGATAGGAAATGCACATTAATAGAGATAGCGAGATTAATTAAATGGATCATCTTGAACATTGAGAGAAGCTACTAAAAGCAAAATTCATGATAATTGGAGAATTTGCTAATATGGGAACAAAGAAATATCTGCAGTTTGAGAATATACAAGACATTGAGCATTCGATTGATTTTGATATTTTGCAAGATACAGAGAGCCAGCTTTTCAGAATTTGCAGGATATGGCAGAAATTGAAGAAGCGTTCAATGCGGAGAAGCTGCAAGATTGCTAAGTAGTACATATTGCTGAGAATTGAGAATGTGACAGATACAGGGAACTAAATTTGCTGGTAAATATAGAACACCAGGAATTGAAGTCTGAGATTAATGGGGAATTGTTAGAAATGTGGATATGCTTAGAAATATAGATATTAATGCTGCTGGAGAGCTGAAATAGCAGTGATGGACAAAATGATGGAAGTTGAGAAAGCTGTGCATTGGGCGAAAGAACAGATGCTTCAAGTAGCAAAATTCATGGAAATGGAAGATTCTCCTAAGCTGGGAACTAAGATGTATCTACAGACAGAGAAAATGCCAGAAGTTGATCAACTGCAGGAAAGAGAGAGAAACTGTAGAGGTGTTGATTGATATTTATTGTAAGAAACTGAGCACTTGCTGGATAGCAATAAACTGATTTGTTGAAAAAGAGAAATGGAGTAGTTGAACGCTGTTTAGAACAATGAAGATTTGGAAATGTGTGGAGTTTTAGAAATTGAGATATTAATATCGATTAGCTGTAGAAATTATTGAAGGTGCAGAATTTGATTGAAACCAGAAATCGCTGCAGTCAGTGGAAGAGATGGTAAAATAAGCTAACTTCATGGAATTGGCGACTTTACAAATATTGAGATTGAGATATATCTGCAGATATCGATAGTACTTCAAATTGCACAATTGCTAGAATCTGACATTGTGATAGAGAAGGAAAGCAAGATTTCATAACATTGAAGTATATGGAGATATGGAAGTTGTGGTGAATGTGGAGAACCGGCAAACGTCCTGAATCTAACCAATTGCTTCAAACTGAGAATTCGTTACGTAAAGAGATCTAAGTTTGCAGACAAAGATTGAAAAAAATAAATTATTGGTTCAGATGAATGAGGAGTAGCTGGAAATGAGGAGATAGTAGAAGTTATTCCAAATATTTAGATAGGAAATGCACATTAATGGAGATAGCGAGATTAATTAAATGGATCATCTTGAACATTGAGAGAAGCTACTAAAAGCAAAATTCATGATAATTGGAGAATTTGCTAATGTGGGAACAAAGAAATATCTGCAGTTAGGGAATATAGAAGACATTGAGCAATCGATTGATTTTGGAAATGTGTGGAATTTTAGAAATTGAGATATTAATATCGATTTGCTGTAGAAATTATTGAAGGTGCAGAATTTGATTGAAACCAGAAATCTCTGCAGTCAGTGGAAGAGCGGATGATAAAATCAGCTAACTTCATGGAATTGGCGACTTTACAGATATTGAGATTGAGATATATCTGCAGATATCGATAGTACTTCAAATTGCACAATTGCTAGAATCTGACATTGTGATAGAGAAGGAAAGCAAGATTTTGTGACATTGAAGGCTATGGAGATATGAAGTTGTGGTGAATGTGGAGAACCTGCAAACGTCCTGAATCTAAGCAATTGCTTCAAACTGAGAATTTGTTACGTACAGAGAACTAAGATTGCTGACAAAGAGTGAAATTGATAAATTATTGGTTCAGATGAATGAGGAGTAGCTGGAAATGAGGAGATAGTAGAAGTTGTTCCAAATATTTAGATAGGAAATGCACATTAATAGAGATAGCGAGATTAATTAAATGGATCATCTTGAACATTGAGAGAAGCTACTAAAAGCAAAATTCATGATAATTGGAGAATTTGCTAATATGGGAACAAAGAAATATCTGCAGTTTGAGAATATACAAGACATTGAGCATTCGATTGATTTTGATATTTTGCAAGATACAGCGAGACAGCTTTTCAGAACTTGTAGGATATGGCAGAAATTGAAGAAGCGTTCAATGCGGAGAAGCTGCAAGATTGCTAAGTAGTACATATTGCTGAGAATTGAGAATGTGACAGATACAGGGAACTAAATTTGCTGGTAAATATAGAACACCAGGAATTGAAGTCTGAGATTAATGGGGAATTGTTAGAAATGTGGATATGCTTAGAAATATAGATATTAATGCTGCTGGAGAGCTGAAATAGCAGTGATGGACAAAATGATGGAAGTTGAGAAAGCTGTGCATTGGGCGAAAGAACAGATGCTTCAAGTAGCAAAATTCATGGAAATGGAAGATTCTCCTAAGCTGGGAACTAAGATGTATCTACAGACAGAGAAAATGCCAGAAGTTGATCAAGTGCAGGAAAGAGAGAGAAACTGTAGAGGTGTTGATTGATATTTATTGTAAGAAACTGAGCACTTGCTGGGTAGCAATAAACTGATTTGTTGAAAAAGAGAAATGGAGTAGTTGAACGCTGTTTAGAACAATGAAGATTTGGAAATGTGTGGAGTTTTAGAAATTGAGATATTAATATCGATTAGCTGTAGAAATTATTGAAGGTGCAGAATTTGATTGAAACCAGAAATCGCTGCAGTCAGTGGAAGAGATGATAAAATAAGCTAACTTCATGGAATTGGCGACTTTACAAATATTGAGATTGAGATATATCTGCAGATATCGATAGTACTTCAAATTGCACAATTGCTAGAATCTGACATTGTGATAGAGAAGGAAAGCAAGATTTCATGACATTGAAGTATATGGAGATATGGAAGTTGTGGTGAATGTGGAGAACCGGCAAACGTCCTGAATCTAACCAATTGCTTCAAACTGAGAATTCGTTACGTAAAGAGATCTAAGTTTGCAGACAAAGATTGAAAAAATAAATTATTGGTTCAGATGAATGAGGAGTAGCTGGAAATGAGGAGATAGTAGAAGTTATTCCAAATATTTAGATAGGAAATGCACATTAATGGAGATAGCGAGATTAATTAAATGGATCATCTTGAACATTGAGAGAAGCTACTAAAAGCAAAGTTCATGATAATTGGAGAATTTGCTAATGTGGGAACAAAGAAATATCTGCAGTTAGGGAATATAGAAGACATTGAGCAATCGATTGATTTTGGAAATGTGTGGAATTTTAGAAATTGAGATATTAATATCGATTTGCTGTAGAAATTATTGAAGGTGCAGAATTTGATTGAAACCAGAAATCTCTGCAGTCAGTGGAAGAGCGGATGATAAAATCAGCTAACTTCATGGAATTGGCGACTTTACAGATATTGAGATTGAGATATATCTGCAGATATCGATAGTACTTCAAATTGCACAATTGCTAGAAAATGCCATTGTGATAGAGAAGGAAAGCAAGATTTTGTGACATTGAAGGCTATGGAGATATGAAAGTTGTGGTGAATGTGGAGAACCTGCAAACGTCCTGAATCTAAGAAATTGCTTCAAACTGAGAATTTGTTACGTACAGAGAACTAAGATTGCTGACAAAGAGTGAAATTGATAAATTATTGGTTCAGATGAATGAGGAGTAGCTGGAAATGAGGAGATAGTAGAAGTTGTTCCAAATATTTAGATAGGAAATGCACATTAATAGAGATAGCGAGATTAATTAAAGGGATCATCTTGAACATTGAGAGAAGCTACTAAAAGCAAAATTCATGATAATTGGAGAATTTGCTAATATGGGAACAAAGAAATATCTGCAGTTTGAGAATATACAAGACATTGAGCATTCGATTGATTTTGATATTTTGCAAGATACAGCGAGACAGCTTTTCAGAACTTGTAGGATATGGCAGAAATTGAAGAAGCGTTCAATGCGGAGAAGCTGCAAGATTGCTAAGTAGTACATATTGCTGAGAATTGAGAATGTGACAGATACAGGGAACTAAATTTGCTGGTAAATATAGAACACCAGGAATTGAAGTCTGAGATTAATGGGGAATTGTTAGAAATGTGGATATGCTTAGAAATATAGATATTAATGCTGCTGGAGAGCTGAAATAGCAGTGATGGACAAAATGATGGAAGTTGAGAAAGCTGTGCATTGGGCGAAAGAACAGATGCTTCAAGTAGCAAAATTCATGGAAATGGAAGATTCTCCTAAGCTGGGAACTAAGATGTATCTACAGACAGAGAAAATGCCAGAAGTTGATCAACTGCAGGAAAGAGAGAGAAACTGTAGAGGTGTTGATTGATATTTATTGTAAGAAACTGAGCACTTGCTGGGTAGCAATAAACTGTTTTGTTGAAAAAGAGAAATGGAATAGTTGAACGCTGTTTAGAACAATGAAGATTTGGAAATGTGTGGAGTTTCAGAAATTGAGATATTAATATCGATTAGCTGTAGAAATTATTGAAGGTGCAGAATTTGATTGAAACCAGAAATCGCTGCAGTCAGTGGAAGAGATGATAAAATAAGCTAACTTCATGGAATTGGCGACTTTACAAATATTGAGATTGAGATATATCTGCAGATATCGATAGTACTTCTAATTGCACAATTGCTAGAATCTGACATTGTGATAGAGAAGGAAAGCAAGATTTCATGACATTGAAGTATGTGGAGATATCGAAGTTGTGGTGAATGTGGAGAAGCAGCAAACGTCCTGAATCTAAGCAATTATTTCAAACTGAGAATTTGTTTCGTACAAAGAACTAAGTTTGCTGACAAAGAGTGAAATTGATAAATTATTGGTTCAGATGAATGAGGAGTAGCTGGAAATGAGGAGATAGTAGAAGTTGTTCCAAATATTTAGATAGGAAATGCACATTAATAGAGATAGCGAATTTAATTAAAGGGATCATCTTGAACATTGAGAGAAGCTACTAAAAGCAAAATGCATGATAATTGGAGAATTTGCTAATATGGGAACAAAGAAATATCTGCAGTTTGGGAATATACAAGACATTGAGCAATCGATTGATTTTGGAAATGTGTGGAATTTTAGAAATTGAGATATTAATATCGATTTGCTGTAGAAATTATTGAAGGTGCAGAATTTGATTGAAACCAGAAATCTCTGCAGTCAGTGGAGGAGCGGATGATAAAATCAGCTAACTTCATGGAATTGGCGACTTTACAGATATTGAGATTGAGATATATCTGCAGATATCGATAGTACTTCAAATTGCACAATTGCTAGAAAATGCCATTGTGATAGAGAAGGAAAGCAAGATTTTGTGACATTGAAGGCTATGGAGATATGAAAGTTGTGGTGAATGTGGAGAACCTGCAAACGTCCTGAATCTAAGCAATTGCTTCAAACTGAGAATTTGTTACGTACAGAGAACTAAGATTGCTGACAAAGAGTGAAATTGATAAATTATTGGTTCAGATGAATGAGGAGTAGCTGGAAATGAGGAGATAGTAGAAGTTGTTCCAAATATTTAGGTAGGAAATGCACATTAATAGAGATAGCGAGATTAATTAAATGGATCATCTTGAACATTGAGAGAAGCTACTAAAAGCAAAATTCATGATAATTGGAGAATTTGCTAATATGGGAACAAAGAAATATCTGCAGTTTGAGAATATACAAGACATTGAGCATTCGATTGATTTTGATATTTTGCAAGATACAGCGAGACAGCTTTTCAGAACTTGTAGGATATGGCAGAAATTGAAGAAGCGTTCAATGCGGAGAAGCTGCAAGATTGCTAAGTAGTACATATTGCTGAGAATTGAGAATGTGACAGATACAGGGAACTAAATTTGCTGGTAAATATAGAACACCAGGAATTGAAGTCTGAGATTAATGGGGAATTGTTAGAAATGTGGATATGCTTAGAAATATAGATATTAATGCTGCTGGAGAGCTGAAATAGCAGTGATGGACAAAATGATGGAAGTTGAGAAAGCTGTGCATTGGGCGAAAGAACAGATGCTTCAAGTAGCAAAATTCATGTAAATGGAAGATTCTCTTAAGCTGGGAACTAAGATGTATCTACAGACAGAGAAAATGCCAGAAGTTGATCAACTGCAGGAAAGAGAGAGAAACTGTAGAGGTGTTGATTGATATTTATTGTAAGAAACTGAGCACTTGCTGGGTAGCAATAAACTGTTTTGTTGAAAAAGAGAAATGGAATAGTTGAACGCTGTTTAGAACAATGAAGATTTGGAAATGTGTGGAGTTTCAGAAATTGAGATATTAATATCGATTAGCTGTAGAAATTATTGAAGGTGCAGAATTTGATTGAAACCAGAAATCGCTGCAGTCAGTGGAAGAGATGATAAAATAAGCTAACTTCATGGAATTGGCGACTTTACAAATATTGAGATTGAGATATATCTGCAGATATCGATAGTACTTCTAATTGCACAATTGCTAGAATCTGACATTGTGATAGAGAAGGAAAGCAAGATTTCATGACATTGAAGTATGTGGAGATATCGAAGTTGTGGTGAATGTGGAGAAGCAGCAAACGTCCTGAATCTAAGCAATTATTTCAAACTGAGAATTTGTTTCGTACAAAGAACTAAGTTTGCTGACAAAGAGTGAAATTGATAAATTATTGGTTCAGATGAATGAGGAGTAGCTGGAAATGAGGAGATAGTAGAAGTTGTTCCAAATATTTAGATAGGAAATGCACATTAATAGAGATAGCGAATTTAATTAAAGGGATCATCTTGAACATTGAGAGAAGCTACTAAAAGCAAAATGCATGATAATTGGAGAATTTGCTAATATGGGAACAAAGAAATATCTGCAGTTTGGGAATATACAAGACATTGAGCAATCGATTGATTTTGGAAATGTGTGGAATTTTAGAAATTGAGATATTAATATCGATTTGCTGTAGAAATTATTGAAGGTGCAGAATTTGATTGAAACCAGAAATCTCTGCAGTCAGTGGAGGAGCGGATGATAAAATCAGCTAACTTCATGGAATTGGCGACTTTACAGATATTGAGATTGAGATATATCTGCAGATATCGATAGTACTTCAAATTGCACAATTGCTAGAAAATGCCATTGTGATAGAGAAGGAAAGCAAGATTTTGTGACATTGAAGGCTATGGAGATATGAAAGTTGTGGTGAATGTGGAGAACCTGCAAACGTCCTGAATCTAAGCAATTGCTTCAAACTGAGAATTTGTTACGTACAGAGAACTAAGATTGCTGACAAAGAGTGAAATTGATAAATTATTGGTTCAGATGAATGAGGAGTAGCTGGAAATGAGGAGATAGTAGAAGTTGTTCCAAATATTTAGGTAGGAAATGCACATTAATAGAGATAGCGAGATTAATTAAATGGATCATCTTGAACATTGAGAGAAGCTACTAAAAGCAAAATTCATGATAATTGGAGAATTTGCTAATATGGGAACAAAGAAATATCTGCAGTTTGAGAATATACAAGACATTGAGCATTCGATTGATTTTGATATTTTGCAAGATACAGCGAGACAGCTTTTCAGAACTTGTAGGATATGGCAGAAATTGAAGAAGCGTTCAATGCGGAGAAGCTGCAAGATTGCTAAGTAGTACATATTGCTGAGAATTGAGAATGTGACAGATACAGGGAACTAAATTTGCTGGTAAATATAGAACACCAGGAATTGAAGTCTGAGATTAATGGGGAATTGTTAGAAATGTGGATATGCTTAGAAATATAGATATTAATGCTGCTGGAGAGCTGAAATAGCAGTGATGGACAAAATGATGGAAGTTGAGAAAGCTGTGCATTGGGCGAAAGAACAGATGCTTCAAGTAGCAAAATTCATGTAAATGGAAGATTCTCTTAAGCTGGGAACTAAGATGTATCTACAGACAGAGAAAATGCCAGAAGTTGATCAACTGCAGGAAAGAGAGAGAAACTGTAGAGGTGTTGATTGATATTTATTATAAGAAACTGAGCACTTGCTGGGTAGCAATAAACTGTTTTGTTGAAAAAGAGAAATGGAATAGTTGAATGCTGTTTAGAACAATGAAGATTTGGAAATGTGTGGAGTTTCAGAAATTGAGATATTAATATCGATTAGCTGTAGAAATTATTGAAGGTGCAGAATTTGATTGAAACCAGAAATCGCTGCAGTCAGTGGAAGAGATGATAAAATAAGCTAACTTCATGGAATTGGCGACTTTACAAATATTGAGATTGAGATATATCTGCAGATATCGATAGTACTTCTAATTGCACAATTGCTAGAATCTGACATTGTGATAGAGAAGGAAAGCAAGATTTCATGACATTGAAGTATGTGGAGATATCGAAGTTGTGGTGAATGTGGAGAAGCAGCAAACGTACTGAATCTAAGCAATTATTTCAAACTGAGAATTTGTTTCGTACAAAGAACTAAGTTTGCTGACAAAGAGTGAAATTGATAAATTATTGGTTCAGATGAATGAGGAGTAGCTGGAAATGAGGAGATAGTAGAAGTTGTTCCAAATATTTAGATAGGAAATGCACATTAATAGAGATAGCGAATTTAATTAAAGGGATCATCTTGAACATTGAGAGAAGCTACTAAAAGCAAAATGCATGATAATTGGAGAATTTGCTAATATGGGAACAAAGAAATATCTGCAGTTTGGGAATATACAAGACATTGAGCAATCGATTGATTTTGGAAATGTGTGGAATTTTAGAAATTGAGATATTAATATCGATTTGCTGTAGAAATTATTGAAGGGGCAGAATTTGATTGAAACCAGAAATCTCTGCAGTCAGTGGAAGAGCGGATGATAAAATCAGCTAACTTCATGGAATTGGCGACTTTACAGATATTGAGATTGAGATATATCTGCAGATATCGATAGTACTTCAAATTGCACAATTGCTAGAAAATGCCATTGTGATAGAGAAGGAAAGCAAGATTTTGTGACATTGAAGGCTATGGAGATATGGAAGTTGTGGTGAATGTGGAGAACCAGCAAACGTCCTGAATCTAAGCAATTGCTTCAAACTGAGAATTTGTTACGTAAAAAGAACTAAGTTTGCTGACAAAGAGTGAAATTGATAAATTTTTGGTTCAGATGAATGAGGAGTAGCTGGAAATGAGGAGATAGTAGAAGTTGTTCCAAATATTTAGGTAGGAAATGCACATTAATAGAGATAGCGAGATTAATTAAATGGATCATCTTGAATATTGAGAGAAGCTACTAAAAGCAAAATTCATGATAATTGGAGAATTTGCTAAGATGGGAACAAAGAAATATCTGCAGTTTGAGAATATACAAGACATTGAGCATTCGATTGATTTTGATATTTTGCAAGATACAGAGAGCCAGCTTTTCAGAATTTGCAGGATATGGCAGAAATTGAAGAAGCGTTCAATGCGGAGAAGCTGCAAGATTGCTAAGTAATACATATTGCTGAGAATTGAGAATGTGACACTTACAGGGAACTAAATTTGCTGGTAAATATAGAACACCAGGAATTGAAGTCTGAGATTAATGGGGAATTGTTAGAAATGTGGATATGCTTAGAAATATAGATATTAATGCTGCTGGAGAGCTGAAATAGCAGTGATGGACAAAATGATGGAAGTTGAGAAAGCTGTGCATTGGGCGAAAGAACAGATGCTTCAAGTAGCAAAATTCATGGAAATGGAAGATTCTCTTAAGCTGGGAACTAAGATGTATCTACAGACAGAGAAAATGCCAGAAGTTGATCAACTGCAGGAAAGAGAGAGAAACTGTAGAGGTGTTGATTGATATTTATTGTAAGAAACTGAGCACTTGCTGGATAGCAATAAACTGATTTGTTGAAAAAGAGAAATGGAGTAGTTGAACGCTGTTTAGAACAATGAAGATTTGGAAATGTGTGGAGTTTTAGAAATTGAGATATTAATATCGATTAGCTGTAGAAATTATTGAAGGTGCAGAATTTGATTGAAACCAGAAATCTCTGCAGTCAGTGGAAGAGCGGATGATAAAATTAGCTAACTTCATGGAATTGGCGACTTTACAGATATTGAGATTGAGATATATCTGCAGATATCGATAGTACTTCAAATTGCACAATTGCTAGAAAATGCCATTGTGATAGAAAAGGAAAGCAAGATTTTGTGACATTGAAGGCTATGGAGATATGAAAGTTGTGGTGAATGTGGAGAACCTGCAAACGTCCTGAATCTAAGCAATTGCTTCAAACTGAGAATTTGTTACGTACAGAGAACTAAGATTGCTGACAAAGAGTGAAATTGATAAATTATTGTTTCAGATGAATGAGGAGTAGCTGGAAATGAGGAGATAGTAGAAGTTGTTCCAAATATTTAGATAGGAAATGCACATTAATAGAGATAGCGAGATTAATTAAATGGATCATCTTGAACATTGAGAGAAGCTACTAAAAGCAAAATTCATGATAATTGGAGAATTTGCTAAGATGGGAACAAAGAAATATCTGCAGTTTGAGAATATACAAGACATTGAGCATTCGATTGATTTTGATATTTTGCAAGATACAGAGAGCCAGCTTTTCAGAATTTGCAGGATATGGCAAAAATTGAAGAAGCGTTCAATGCGGAGAAGCTGCAAGATTGCTATGTAGTACATATTGCTGAGAATTGAGAATGTGACAGATACAGGGAACTAAATTTGCTGGTAAATATAGAACACCAGGAATTGAAGTCTGAGATTAATGGGGAATTGTTAGAAATGTGGATATGCTTAGAAATATAGATATTAATGCTGCTGGAGAGCTGAAATAGCAGTGATGGACAAAATGATGGAAGTTGAGAAAGCTGTGCATTGGGCGAAAGAACAGATGCTTCAAGTAGCAAAATTCATGGAAATGGAAGATTCTCTTAAGCTGGGAACTAAGATGTATCTACAGACAGAGAAAATGCCAGAAGTTGATCAACTGCAGGAAAGAGAGTGAAACTGTGGAGGTGTTGATTGATATTTATTGTAAGAAACTGAGCACTTGCTGGGTAGCAATAAACTGATTTGTTGAAAAAGAGAAATGGAGTAGTTGAACGCTGTTTAGAACAATGAAGATTTGGAAATGTGTGGAGTTTTAGAAATTGAGATATTAATATCGATTAGCTGTAGAAATTATTGAAGGTGCAGAATTTGATTGAAACCAGAAATCTCTGCAGTCAGTGGAAGAGCGGATGATAAAATCAGCTAACTTCATGGAATTGGCGACTTTACAGATATTGAGATTGAGATATATCTGCAGATATCGATAGTACTTCAAATTGCACAATTGCTAGAATCTGACATTGTGATAGAGAAGGAAAGCAAGATTTCATGACATTGAAGTATATGGAGATATGGAAGTTGTGGTGAATGTGGAGAACCGGCAAACGTCTTGAATCTAACCAATTGCTTCAAACTGAGAATTCGGTACGTAAAGAGATCTAAGTTTGCAGACGAAGATTGAAAAAAATAAATTATTGGTTCAGATGAATGAGGAGTAGCTGGAAATGAGGAGATAGTAGAAGTTATTCCAAATATTTAGATAGCAAATGCACATTAATGGAGATAGCGAGATTAATTAAATGGATCATCTTGAACATTGAGAGAAGCTACTAAAAGCAAAATTCATGATAATTGGAGAATTTGCTAATGTGGGAACAAAGAAATATCTGCAGTTAGGGAATATAGAAGACATTGAGCAATCGATTGATTTTGGAAATGTGTGGAATTTTAGAAATTGAGATATTAATATCGATTTGCTGTAGAAATTATTGAAGGTGCAGAATTTGATTGAAACCAGAAATCTCTGCAGTCAGTGGAAGAGCGGATGATAAAATCAGCTAACTTCATGGAATTGGCGACTTTACAGATATTGAGATTGAGATATATCTGCAGATATCGATAGTACTTCAAATTGCACAATTGCTAGAATCTGACATTGTGATAGAGAAGGAAAGCAAGATTTTGTGACATTGAAGGCTATGGAGATATGGAAGTTGTGGTGAATGTGGAGAACCAGCAAACGTCCTGAATCTAAGCAATTGCTTCAAACTGAGAATTTGTTACGTAAAAAGAACTAAGTTTGCTGACAAAGGTTGAAATTGATAAATTTTTGGTTCAGATGAATGAAGAGTAGCTGGAAATGAGGAGATAGTAGAAGTTGTTCCAAATATTTAGATAGGAAATGCACATTAATAGAGATAGCGAGATTAATTAAATGGATCATCTTGAATATTGAGAGAAGCTACTAAAAGCAAAATTCATGATAATTGGAGAATTTGCTAAGATGGGAACAAAGAAATATCTGCAGTTTGAGAATATACAAGACATTGAGCATTCGATTGATTTTGATATTTTGCAAGATACAGAGAGCCAGCTTTTCAGAATTTGCAGGATATGGCAAAAATTGAAGAAGCGTTCAATGCGGAGAAGCTGCAAGATTGCTAAGTAGTACATATTGCTGAGAATTGAGAATGTGACAGATACAGGGAACTAAATTTGCTGGTAAATATAGAACACCAGGAATTGAAGTCTGAGATTAATGGGGAATTGTTAGAAATGTGGATATGCTTAGAAATATAGATATTAATGCTGCTGGAGAGCTGAAATAGCAGTGATGGACAAAATGATGGAAGTTGAGAAAGCTGTGCATTGGGCGAAAGAACAGATGCTTCAAGTAGCAAAATTCATGGGAATGGAAGATTCTCCTAAGCTGGGAACTAAGATGTATCTACAGACAGAGAAAATGCCAGAAGTTGATCAACTGCAGGAAAGAGAGAGAAACTGTAGAGGTGTTGATTGATATTTATTGTAAGAAACTGAGCACTTGCTGGGTAGCAATAAACTGATTTGTTGAAAAAGAGAAATGGAGTAGTTGAACGCTGTTTAGAACAATGAAGATTTGGAAATGTGTGGAGTTTTAGAAATTGAGATATTAATATCGATTCGCTGTAGAAGTTATTGAAGGTGCAGAATTTGATTGAAACCAGAAATCGCTGCGGTCAGTGGAAGAGATGATAAAATAAGCTAACTTCATGGAATTGGCGACTTCACAGATATTGAGATTGAGATATATCTGCAGATATCGATAGTACTTCAAATTGCACAATTGCTAGAAAATGCCACTGTGATAGAGAAGGAAAGCAAGATTTTGTGACATTGAAGGCTTTGGAGATATGAAAGTTGTGGTGAATGTGGAGAACCTGCAAACGTCCTAAATCTAAGCAATTGCTTCAAACTGAGAATTTGTTACGTACAGAGAACTAAGATTGCTGACAAAGAGTGAAATTGATAAATTATTGGTTCAGATGAATGAGGAGTAGCTGGAAATGAGGAGATAGTAGAAGTTGTTCCAAATATTTAGATAGGAAATGCACATTAATAGAGATAGCGAGATTAATTAAATGGATCTTCTTGAACATTGAGAGAAGCTACTAAAAGCAAAATTCATGATAATTGGAGAATTTGCTAATATGGGAACAAAGAAATATCTGCAGTTTGAGAATATACAAGACATTGAGCATTCGATTGATTTTGATATTTTGCAAGATACAGCGAGACAGCTTTTCAGAACTTGTAGGATATGGCAGAAATTGAAGAAGCGTTCAATGCGGAGAAGCTGCAAGATTGCTAAGTAGTACATATTGCTGAGAATTGAGAATGTGACAGATACAGGGAACTAAATTTGCTGGTAAATATAGAACACCAGGAATTGAAGTCTGAGATTAATGGGGAATTGTTAGAAATGTGGATATGCTTAGAAATATAGATATTAATGCTGCTGGAGAGCTGAAATAGCAGTGATGGACAAAATGATGGAAGTTGAGAAAGCTGTGCATTGGGCGAAAGAACAGATGCTTCAAGTAGCAAAATTCATGGAAATGGAAGATTCTCCTAAGCTGGGAACTAAGATGTATCTACAGACAGAGAAAATGCCAGAAGTTGATCAACTGCAGGAAAGAGAGAGAAACTGTGGAGGTGTTGATTGATATTTATTGTAAGAAACTGAGCACTTGCTGGTTAGCAATAAACTGATTTGTTGAAAAAGAGAAATGGAGTAGTTGAACGCTGTTTAGAACAATGAAGATTTGGAAATGTGTGGAGTTTTAGAAATTGAGATATTAATATCGATTAGCTGTAGAAATTATTGAAGGTGCAGAATTTGATTGAAACCAGAAATCTCTGCAGTCAGTGGAAGAGCGGATGATAAAATTAGCTAACTTCATGGAATTGGCGACTTTACAGATATTGAGATTGAGATATATCTGCAGATATCGATAGTACTTCAAATTGCACAATTGCTGGAATCTGACATTGTGATAGAGAAGGAAAGCAAGATTTCATGACATTGAAGTATATGGAGATATGGAAGTTGTGGTGAATGTGGAGAACCGGCAAACGTCTTGAATCTAACCAATTGCTTCAAACTGAGAATTCGTTACGTAAAGAGATCTAAGTTTGCAGACAAAGATTGAAAAATTTAAATTATTGGTTCAGATGAATGAGGAGTAGCTGGAAATGAGGAGATAGTAGAAGTTATTCCAAATATTTAGATAGCAAATGCACATTAATGGAGATAGCGAGATTAATTAAATGGATCATCTTGAACAGTGAGAGAAGCTACTAAAAGCAAAATTCATGATAATTGGAGAAATTGCTAATGTGGGAACAAAGAAATATCTGCAGTTAGGGAATATAGAAGACATTGAGCAATCGATTGATTTTGGAAATGTGTGGAATTTTAGAAATTGAGATATTAATATCGATTTGCTGTAGAAATTATTGAAGGTGCAGAATTTGATTGAAACCAGAAATCTCTGCAGTCAGTGGAAGAGCGGATGATAAAATCAGCTAACTTCATGGAATTGGCGACTTTACAGATATTGAGATTGAGATATACCTGCAGATATCGATAGTACTTCAAATTGCACAATTGCTAGAAAATGCCATTGTGATAGAGAAGGAAAGCAAGATTTTGTGACATTGAAGGCTATGGAGATATGGAAGTTGTGGTGAATGTGGAGAACCAGCAAACGTCCTGAATCTAAGCAATTGCTTCAAACTGAGAATTTGTTACGTAAAAAGAAATAAGTTTGCTGACAAAGAGTGAAATTGATAAATTTTTGGTTCAGATGAATGAGGAGTAGCTGGAAATGAGGAGATAGTAGAAGTTGTTCCAAATATTTAGATAGGAAATGCACATTAATAGAGATAGCGAGATTAATTAAATGGATCATCTTGAATATTGAGAGAAGCTACTAAAAGCAAAATTCATGATAATTGGAGAATTTGCTAAGATGGGAACAAAGAAATATCTGCAGTTTGAGAATATACAAGACATTGAGCATTCGATTGATTTTGATATTTTGCAAGATACAGAGAGCCAGCTTTTCAGAATTTGCAGGATATGGCAAAAATTGAAGAAGCGTTCAATGCGGAGAAGCTGCAAGATTGCTAAGTAGTACATATTGCTGAGAATTGAGAATGTGACAGATACAGGGAACTAAATTTGCTGGTAAATATAGAACACCAGGAATTGAAGTCTGAGATTAATGGGGAATTGTTAGAAATGTGGATATGCTTAGAAATATAGATATTAATGCTGCTGGAGAGCTGAAATAGCAGTGATGGACAAAATGATGGAAGTTGAGAAAGCTGTGCATTGGGCGAAAGAACAGATGCTTCAAGTAGCAAAATTCATGGAAATGGAAGATTCTCCTAAGCTGGGAACTAAGATGTATCTACAGACAGAGAAAATGCCAGAAGTTGATCAATTGCAGGAAAGAGAGAGAAACTGTAGAGGTGTTGATTGATATTTATTGTAAGAAACTGAGCACTTGCTGGATAGCAATAAACTGATTTGTTGAAAAAGAGAAATGGAGTAGTTGAACGCTATTTAGAACAATGAAGATTTGGAAATGTGTGGAGTTTTAGAAATTGAGATATTAATATCGATTAGCTGTAGAAATTATTGAAGGTGCAGAATTTGATTGAAACCAGAAATCTCTGCAGTCAGTGGAAGAGCGGATGATAAAATTAGCTAACTTCATGGAATTGGCGACTTTACAGATATTGAGGTTGAGATATATCTGCAGATATCGATAGTACTTCAAATTGCACAATTGCTAGAAAATGCCATTGTGATAGAGAAGGAAAGCAAGATTTTGTGACATTGAAGGCTATGGAGATATGAAAGTTGTGGTGAATGTGGAGAACCTGCAAACGTCCTGAATCTAAGCAATTGCTTCAAACTGAGAATTTGTTACGTACAGAGAACTAAGATTGCTGACAAAGAGTGAAATTGATAAATTATTGGTTCAGATGAATGAGGAGTAGCTGGAAATGAGGAGATAGTAGAAGTTGTTCCAAATATTTAGATAGGAAATGCACATTAATAGAGATAGCGAGATTAATTAAATGGATCATCTTGAACATTGAGAGAAGCTACTAAAAGCAAAATTCATGATAATTGGAGAATTTGCTAAGATGGGAACAAGGAAATATCTGCAGTTTGAGAATATACAAGACATTGAGCATTCGATTGATTTTGATATTTTGCAAGATACAGCGAGACAGCTTTTCAGAATTTGCAGGATATGGCAAAAATTGAAGAAGCGTTCAATTCGGAGAAGCTGCAAGATTGCTAAGTAGTACATATTGCTGAGAATTGAGAATGTGACAGATACAGGGAACTAAATTTGCTGGTAAATATAGAACACCAGGAATTGAAGTCTGAGATTAATGGGGAATTGTTAGAAATGTGGATATGCTTAGAAATATAGATATTAATGCTGCTGGAGAGCTGAAATAGCAGTGATGGACAAAATGATGGAAGTTGAGAAAGCTGTGCATTGGGCGAAAGAACAGATGCTTCAAGTAGCAAAATTCATGGAAATGGAAGATTCTCCTAAGCTGGGAACTACAGACAGAGAAAATGCCAGAAGTTGATCAACTGCAGGAAAGAGAGAGAAACTGTAGAGGTGTTGATTGATATTTATTGTAAGAAACTGAGCACTTGCTGGATAGCAATAAACTGATTTGTTGAAATAGAGAAATGGAGTAGGTGAACGCTGTTTAGAACAATGAAGATTTGGAAATGTGTGGAGTTTTAGAAATTGAGATATTAATATCGATTAGCTGTAGAAATTATTGAAGGTGCAGAATTTGATTGAAACCAGAAATCTCTGCAGTCAGTGGAAGAGCGGATGATAAAATAAGCTAACTTCATGGAATTGGCGACTTTACAGATATTGAGATTGAGATATATCTGCAGATATCGATAGTACTTCAAATTGCACAATTGCTAGAAAATGCCATTGTGATAGAGAAGGAAAGCAAGATTTTGTGACATTGAAGGCTGTGGAGATATGAAAGTTGTGGTGAATGTGGAGAACCTGCAAACGTCCTGAATCTAAGCAATTGCTTCAAACTGAGAATTTGTTACGTACAGAGAACTAAGATTGCTGACAAAGAGTGAAATTGATAAATTATTGGTTCAGATGAATGAGGAGTAGCTGGAAATGAGGAGATAGTAGAAGTTGTTCCAAATATTTAGATAGGAAATGCACATTAATAGAGATAGCGAGATTAATTAAATGGATCATCTTGAACATTGAGAGAAGCTACTAAAAGCAAAATTCATGATAATTGGAGAATTTGCTAAGATGGGAACAAAGAAATATCTGCAGTTTGAGAATATACAAGACATTGAGCATTCGATTGATTTTGATACTTTGCAAGGTACAGAGAGCCAGCTTTTCAGAATTTGCAGGATATGGCAGAAATTGAAGAAGCGTTCAATGCGGAGAAGCTGCAAGATTGCTAAGTAGTACATATTGCTGAGAATTGAGAACGTGACAGATACAGGGAACTAAATTTGCTGTTAAATATAGAACTCCCGGAATTGAAGTTTGAGATGAATGGGGAATTGTTAGAAGTGTGGATATGCTTGGAAACATAGATATTAATGCTGCTGGAGAGCTGAAATAGCAGTGATGGACAAAATGATGGAAGTTGAGAAAGCTGTGCATTGGGCAAAAGGACAGATGCTTCAAGTAGCAAAATTCATGGAAATGGAAGATTCTCCTAAGCTGGGAACTAAGATGTATCTACAGACAGAGAAAATGCCAGAAGTTGATCAACTGCAGGAAAGAGAGAGAAACTGTAGATGTGTTGATTGATATTTATTGTAAGAAACTGAGCACTTGCTGGGTAGCAATAAACTGATTTGTTGAAAAAGAGATATGGAGTAGTTGAACGCTGTTTAGAACAATGAAGATTTGGAAATGTGTGTAGTTTTAGAAATTGAGATATTAATATTGATTAGCTGTAGAAATTATTGAAGGTGCAGAATTTGATTGAAACCAGAAATCGCTGCAGTCAGTGGAAGAGATGATAAAATAAGCTAACTTCATGGAATTGGCGACTTTACAAATATTGAGATTGAGATATATCTGCAGATATCGATAGTACTTCAAATTGCACAATTGCTAGAATCTGACATTGTGATAGGGAAGGAAAGCAAGATTTCATGACATTGAAGTATATGGAGATATGGAAGTTGTGGTGAATGTGGAGAACCGGCAAACGTCCTGAATCTAACCAATTGCTTCAAACTGAGAATTCGTTACGTAAAGAGATCTAAGTTTGCAGACAAAGATTGAAAAAAATAAATTATTGGTTCAGATGAATGAGGAGTAGCTGGAAATGAGGAGATAGTAGAAGTTATTCCAAATATTTAGATAGGAAATGCACATTAATGGAGATAGCGAGATTAATTAAATGGATCATCTTGAACATTGAGAGAAGCTACTAAAAGCAAAATTCATGATAATTGGAGAATTTGCTAATGTGGGAACAAAGAAATATCTGCAGTTAGGGAATATAGAAGACATTGAGCAATCGATTGATTTTGGAAATGTGTGGAATTTTAGAAATTGAGATATTAATATCGATTAGCTGTAGAAATTATTGAAGGTGCAGAATTTGATTGAAACCAGAAATCTCTGCAGTCAGTGGAAGAGATGATAAAATAAGCTAACTTCATGGAATTGGCGACTTTACAAATATTGAGATTGAGATATATCTGCAGATATCGATAGTACTTCAAATTGCACAATTGCTAGAATCTGACATTGTGATAGAGAAGGAAAGCAAGTTTTCATGACATTGAAGTATATGGAGATATGGAAGTTGTGGTGAATGTGGAGAACCTGCAAACGTCCTGAATCTATCCAATTGCTTGAAACTGAGAATTTGTTACGTACAGAGAACTAAGATTGCTGACAAAGAGTGAAATTGATAAATTATTGTTTCAATGAATGAGGAGTAGCTGGAAATGAGGAGATAGTAGAAGTTGTTCCAAATATTTAGATAGGAAATGCACATTAATAGTGATAGCGAGATTAATTAAATGGATCATCATGAACATTGAGAGAAGCTACTAAAAGCAAAATTCATGATAATTGGAGAATTTGCTAAGATGGGAACAAAGAAATATCTGCAGTTTGAGAATATACAAGACATTGAGCATTCGATTGATTTTGATATTTTGCAAGATACAGAGAGCCAGCTTTTCAGAATTTGCAGGATATGGCAAAAATTGAAGAAGCGTTCAATGCGGAGAAGCTGCAAGATTGCTAAGTAGTACATATTGCTGAGAATTGAGAATGTGACAGTTACAGGGAACTAAATTTGCTGGTAAATATAGAACACCAGGAATTGAAGTCTGAGATTAATGGGGAATTGTTAGAAATGTGGATATGCTTAGAAATATAGATATTAATGCTGCTGGAGAGCTGAAATAGCAGTGATGGACAAAATGATGGAAGTTGAGAAAGCTGTGCATTGGGCGAAAGAACAGATGCTTCAAGTAGCAAAATTCATGGAAATGGAAGATTCTCCTAAGCTGGGAACTAAGATGTATCTACAGACAGAGAAAATGCCAGAAGTTGATCAATTGCAGGAAAGAGAGAGAAACTGTAGAGTTGTTGATTGATATTTATTGTAAGAAACTGAGCACTTGCTGGATAGCAATAAACTGATTTGTTGAAAAAGAGAAATGGAGTAGTTGAACGCTGTTTAGAACAATGAAGATTTGGAAATGTGTGGAGTTTTAGAAATTGAGATATTAATATCGATTAGCTGTAGAAATTATTGAAGGTGCAGAATTTGATTGAAACCAGAAATCTCTGCAGTCAGTGGAAGAGCGGATGATAAAATTAGCTAACTTCATGGAATTGGCGACTTTACAGATATTGAGATTGAGATATATCTGCAGATATCGATAGTACTTCAAATTGCACAATTGCTAGAATCTGACATTGTGATAGAGAAGGAAAGCAAGATTTCATGACATTGAAGTATATGGAGATATGGAAGTTGTGGTGAATGTGGAGAACCGGCAAACGTCCTGAATCTAACCAATTGCTTCAAACTGAGAATTCGTTACGTCAAGAGATCTAAGTTTGCAGACAAAGATTGAAAAAAATAAATTATTGGTTCAGATGAATGAGGAGTAGCTGGAAATGAGGAGATAGTAGAAGTTATTCCAAATATTTAGATAGGAAATGCACATTAATGGAGATAGCGAGATTAATTAAATGGATCATCTTGAACATTGAGAGAAGCTACTAAAAGCAAAATTCATGATAATTGGAGAATTTGCTAATGTGGGAACAAAGAAATATCTGCAGTTAGGGAATATAGAAGACATTGAGCAATCGATTGATTTTGGAAATGTGTGGAACTTTAGAAATTGAGATATTAATATCGATTAGCTGTAGAAATTATTGAAGGTGCAGAATTTGATTGAAACCAGAAATCTCTGCAGTCAGTGGAAGAGCGGATGATAAAATAAGCTAACTTCATGGAATTGGCGACTTTACAGATATTGAGATTGAGATATATCTGCAGATATCGATAGTACTTCAAATTGCACAATTGCTAGAAAATGCCATTGTGATAGAGAAGGAAAGCAAGATTTTGTGACATTGAAGGCTATGGAGATATGAAAGTTGTGGTGAATGTGGAGAACCTGCAAACGTCCTGAATCTAAGCAATTGCTTCAAACTGAGAATTTGTTACGTACAGAGAACTAAGATTGCTGACAAAGAGTGAAATTGATAAATTATTGGTTCAGATGAATGAGGAGTAGCTGGAAATGAGGAGATAGTAGAAGTTGTTCCAAGTATTTAGATAGGAAATGCACATTAATAGAGATAGCGAGATTAATTAAATGGATCATCTTGAACATTGAGAGAAGCTACTAAAAGCAAAATTCATGATAATTGGAGAATTTGCTAAGATGGGAACAAAGAAATATCTGCAGTTTGAGAATATACAAGACATTGAGCATTCGATTGATTTTGATATTTTGCAAGATACAGCTAGACAGCTTTTCAGAACTTGTAGGATATGGCAGAAATTGAAGAAGCGTTCAATGCGGAGAAGCTGCAAGATTGCTAAGTAGTACATATTGCTGAGAATTGAGAATGTGACAGATACAGGGAACTAAATTTGCTGGTAAATATAGAACACCAGGAATTGAAGTCTGAGATTAATGGGGAATTGTTAGAAATGTGGATATGCTTAGAAATATAGATATTAATGCTGCTGGAGAGCTGAAATAGCAGTGATGGACAAAATGATGGAAGTTGAGAAAGCTGTGCATTGGGCGAAAGAACAGATGCTTCAAGTAGCAAAATTCATGGAAATGGAAGATTCTCCTAAGCTGGGAACTAAGATGTATCTACAGACAGAGAAAATGCCAGAAGTTGATCAATTGCAGGAAAGAGAGAGAAACTGTAGAGGTGTTGATTGATATTTATTGTAAGAAACTGAGCACTTGCTGGATAGCAATAAACTGATTTGTTGAAAAAGAGAAATGGAGTAGTTGAACGCTGTTTAGACCAATGAAGATTTGGAAATGTGTGGAGTTTTAGAAATTGAGATATTAATATCGATTAGCTGTAGAAATTATTGAAGGTGCAGAATTTGATTGAAACCAGAAATCGCTGCAGTCAGTGGAAGAGATGATAAAATAAGCTAACTTCATGGAATTGGCGACTTTACAAATATTGAGATTGAGATATATCTGCAGATATCGATAGTACTTCAAATTGCACAATTGCTAGAATCTGACATTGTGATAGAGAAGGAAAGCAAGTTTTCATGACATTGAAGTATATGGAGATATGGAAGTTGTGGTGAATGTGGAGAACCTGCAAACGTCCTGAATCTATCCAATTGCTTCAAACTGAGAATTTGTTACGTACAGAGAACTAAGATTGCTGACAATGAGTGAAATTGATAAATTATTGTTTCAATGAATGAGGAGTAGCTGGAAATGAGGAGATAGTAGAAGTTGTTCCAAATGTTTAGATAGGAAATGCACATTAATAGTGATAGCGAGATTACTAAATGGATCATCTTGAACATTGAGAGAAGCTACTAAAAGCAAAATTCATGATAATTGGAGAATTTGCTAAGATGGGAACAAAGAAATATCTGCAGTTTGAGAATATACAAGACATTGAGCATTCGATTGATTTTGATATTTTGCAAGATACAGAGAGCCAGCTTTTCAGAATTTGCAGGATATGGCAAAAATTGAAGAAGTGTTCAATGCGGAGAAGCTGCAAGATTGCTAAGTAGTACATATTGCTGAGAATTGAGAATGTGACAGATACAGGGAACTAAATTTGCTGGTAAATATAGAACACCAGGAATTGCAGTCTGAGATTAATGGGGAATTGTTAGAAATGTGGATATGCTTAGAAATATAGATATTAATGCTGCTGGAGAGCTGAAATAGCAGTGATGGACAAAATGATGGAAGTTGAGAAAGCTGTGCATTGGGCGAAAGAACAGATGCTTCAAGTAGCAAAATTCATGGAAATGGAAGATTCTCCTAAGCTGGGAACTAAGGTGTATCTACAGACAGAGAAAATGCCAGAAGTTGATCAATTGCAGGAAAGAGAGAGAAACTGTAGAGGTGTTGATTGATATTTATTGTAAGAAACTGAGCACTTGCTGGTTAGCAATAAACTGATTTGTTGAAAAAGAGAAATGGAGTAGTTGAACGCTGTTTAGAACAATGAAGATTTGGAAATGTGTGGAGTTTTAGAAATTGAGATATTAATATCGATTAGCTGTAGAAATTATTGAAGGTGCAGAATTTGATTGAAACCAGAAATCTCTGCAGTCAGTGGAAGAGCGGATGATAAAATTATCTAACTTCATGGAATTGGCGACTTTACAGATATTGAGATTGAGATATATCTGCAGATATCGATAGTACTTCAAATTGCACAATTGCTAGAAAATGCCATTGTGATAGAGAAGGAAAGCAAGATTTTGTGACATTGAAGGCTATGTAGATATGAAATTTGTGGTGAATGTGGAGAACCTGCAAACGTCCTGAATCTAAGCAATTGCTTCAAACTGAGAATTTGTTACGTACAGAGAACTAAGATTGCTGACAAAGAGTGAAATTGATAAATTATTGTTTCAGATGAATGAGGAGTAGCTGGAAATGAGGAGATAGTAGAAGTTGTTCCAAATATTTAGATAGGAAATGCACATTAATAGAGATAGCGAGATTAATTAAATGGATCATCTTGAACATTGAGAGAAGCTACTAAAAGCAAAATTCAAGATAATTGGAGAATTTGCTAAGATGGGAACAAAGAAATATCTGCAGTTTGAGAATATACAAGACATTGAGCATTCGATTGATTTTGATACTTTGCAAGGTTCAGAGAGCCAGCTTTTCAGAATTTGCAGGATTTGGCAGAAATTGAAGAAGCGTTCAATGCGGAGAAGCTGCAAGATTGCTAAGTAGTACATATTGCTGAGAATTGAGAACGTGACAGATACAGGGAACTAAATTTGTTGGTAAATATAGAATTCCCGGAATTGAAGTTTGAGATGAATGGGGAATTGTTAGAAATGTGGATATGCTTGGAAATATAGATATTAATGCTGCTGGAGAGCTGAAATAGCAGTGATGGACAAAATGATGGAAGTTGAGAAAGCTGTGCATTGGGCGAAAGAACAGATGGTTCAAGTAGCAAAATTCATGGAAATGGAAGATTCTCCTAAGCTGGGAACTAAGATGTATCTACAGACAGAGAAAATGCCAGAAGTTGATCAACTGCAGGAAAGAGAGAGAAACTGTAGATGTGTTGATTGATATTTATTGTAAGAAACTGAGCACTTGCTGGGTAGCAATAAACTGATTTGTTGAAAAAGAGAAATGGAGTAGTTGAACGCTGTTTAGAACAATGAAGATTTGGAAATGTGTGGAGTTTTAGAAATTGAGATATTAATATCGCTTAGCTGTAGAAATTATTGAAGGTGCAGAATTTGATTGAAACCAGAAATCTCTGCAGTCAGTGGAAGAGCGGATGATAAAATTAGCTAACTTCATGGAATTGGCGACTTTACAGATATTGAGATTGAGATATATCTGCAGATATCGATAGTACTTCAAATTGCACAATTGCTAGAAAATGCCATTGTGATAGAGAAGGAAAGCAAGATTTTGTGACATTGAAGGCTATGGAGATATGAAAGTTGTGGTGAATGTGGAGAACCTGCAAACGTCCTGAATCTAAGCAATTGCTTCAAACTGAGAATTTGTTACGTACAGAGAACTAAGATTGCTGACAAAGAGTGAAATTGATAAATTATTGTTTCAGATGAATGAGGAGTAGCTGGAAATGAGGAGATAGTAGAAGTTGTTCCAAATATTTAGATAGGAAATGCACATTAATAGAGATAGCGAGATTAATTAAATGGATCATCTTGAACATTGAGAGAAGCTACTAAAAGCAAAATTCATGATAATTGGAGAATTTGCTAAGATGGGAACAAAGAAATATCTGCAGTTTGAGAATATACAAGACATTGAGCATTCGATTTTTTTGATACTTTGCAAGGTACAGAGAGCCAGCTTTTCAGAATTTGCAGGATTTGGCAGAAATTGAAGAAGCGTTCAATGCGGAGAAGCTGCAAGATTGCTAAGTAGTACATATTGCTGAGAATTGAGAACGTGACAGATACAGGGAACTAAATTTGCTGGTAAATATAGAATTCCCGGAATTGAAGTTTGAGATGAATGGGGAATTGTTAGAAATGTGGATATGCTTGGAAATATAGATATTAATGCTGCTGGAGAGCTGAAATAGCAGTGATGGACAAAATGATGGAAGTTGAGAAAGCTGTGCATTGGGCGAAAGAACAGATGGTTCAAGTAGCAAAATTCATGGAAATGGAAGATTCTCCTAAGCTGGGAACTAAGATGTATCTACAGACAGAGAAAATGCCAGAAGTTGATCAACTGCAGGAAAGAGAGAGAAACTTGTGATAGAGAAGGAAAGCAAGATTTCATAACATTGAAGTATATGGAGATATGGAAGTTGTGGTGAATGTGGAGAACCGGCAAACGTCCTGAATCTAACCAATTGCTTCAAACTGAGAATTCGTTACGTAAAGAGATCTAAGTTTGCAGACAAAGATTGAAAAAAATAAATTATTGGTTCAGATGAATGAGGAGTAGCTGGAAATGAGGAGATAGTAGAAGTTATTCCAAATATTTAGATAGGAAATGCACATTAATGGAGATAGCGAGATTAATTAAATGGATCATCTTGAACATTGAGAGAAGCTACTAAAAGCAAAATTCATGATAATTGGAGAATTTGCTAATGTGGGAACAAAGAAATATCTGCAGTTAGGGAATATAGAAGACATTGAGCAATCGATTGATTTTGGAAATGTGTGGAATTTTAGAAATTGAGATATTAATATCGATTGGCTGTAGAAATTATTGAAGGTGCAGAATTTGATTGAAACCAGAAATCTCTGCAGTCAGTGGAAGAGCGGATGATAAAATCAGCTAACTTCATGGAATTGGCGACTTTACAGATATTGAGATTGAGATATATCTGCAGATATCGATAGTACTTCAAATTGCACAATTGCTAGAATCTGACATTGTGATAGAGAAGGCAAGCAAGATTTTGTGACATTGAAGGCTATGGAGATATGGAAGTTGTGGTGAATGTGGAGAACCAGCAAACGTCCTGAATGTCAGCAATAGCTTCAAACTGAGAATTTGTTACGTAAAAAGAACTAAGTTTGCTGACAAAGACTGAAATTGATAAATTATTGTTTCAATGAATGAGGAGTAGCTGGAAATGAGGAGATAGTAGAAGTTGTTCCAAATATTTAGATAGGAAATGCACATTAATAGAGATAGCGAGATTAATTAAATGGATCATCTTGAACATTGAGAGAAGCTCCTAAAAGCAAAATTCATGATAATTGGAGAATTTGCTAATATGGGAACAAAGAAATATCTGCAGTTTGAGAATATACAAGACATTGAGCATTCGATTGATTTTGATACTTTGCAAGGTACAGAGAGCCAGCTTTTCAGAATTTGCAGGATATGGCAAAAATTGAAGAAGCGTTCAATGCGGAGAAGCTGCAAGATTGCTAAGTAGTACATATTGCTGAGAATTGAGAATGTGACAGATACAGGGAACTAAATTTGCTGGTAAATATAGAACACCAGGAATTGAAGTCTGAGATTAATGGGGAATTGTTAGAAATGTGGATATGCTTAGAAATATAGATATTAATGCTGCTGGAGAGCTGAATTAGCAGTGATGGACAAAATGATGGAAGTTGAGAAAGCTGTGCATTGGGCGAAAGAACAGATGCTTCAAGTAGCAAAATTCATGGAAATGGAAGATTCTCCTAAGCTGGGAACTAAGATGTATCTACAGATAGAGAAAATGCCAGAAGTTGATCAACTGCAGGAAAGAGAGAGAAACTGTAGAGGTGTTGATTGATATTTATTTTAAGAAACTGAGCACTTGCTGGGTAGCAATAAACTGATTTGTTGAAAAAGAGAAATGGAATAGTTGAACGCTGTTTAGAACAATGAAGATTTGGAAATGTGTGGAGTTTTAGAAATTGAGATATTAATATCGATTAGCTGTAGAAATTATTGAAGGTGCAGAATTTGATTGAAACCAGAAATCGCTGCAGTCAGTGGAACAGATGATAAAATAAGCTAAGTTCATGGAATTTGCGACTTTACAAATATTGAGATTGAGATATATCTGCAGATATCGATAGTACTTCAAATTGCACAATTGCTAGAATCTGACATTGTGATAGAGAAGGAAAGCAAGATTTCATGACATTGAAGTATATGGAGATATGGAAGTTGTGGTGAATGTGGAGAACCGGCAAACGTCCTGAATCTAACCAATTGCTTCAAACTGAGAATTCGTTACGTAAAGAGATCTAAGTTTGCAGACAAAGATTGAAAAAAATAAATTATTGGTTCAGATGAATGAGGATAGCTGGAAATGAGGAGATCGTAGAAGTTATTCCAAATATTTAGATAGGAAATGCACATTAATGGAGATAGCGAGATTCATTAAATGGATCATCTTGAACATTGAGAGAAGCTACTAAAAGCAGAATTCATGATAATTGGAGAATTTGCTAATGTGGGAACAAAGAAATATCTGCAGTTAGGGAATATAGAAGACATTGAGCAATCGATTGATTTTGGAAATGTGTGGAATTTTAGAAATTGAGATATTAATATCGATTTGCTGTAGAAATTATTGAAGGTGCAGAATTTGATTGAAACCAGAAATCTCTGCAGTCAGTGGAAGAGCGGATGATAAAATTAGCTAACTTCATGGAATTGGCGACTTTACAGATATTGAGATTGAGATATATCTGCAGATATCGATAGTACTTCAAATTGCACAATTGCTAGAAAATGCCATTGTGATAGAGAAGGAAAGCAAGATTTTGTGACATTGAAGGCTATGGAGATATGAAAGTTGTGGTGAATGTGGAGAACCTGCAAACGTCCTGAATCTAAGCAATTGCTTCAAACTGAGAATTTGTTACGTACAGAGAACTAAGATTGCTGACAAAGAGTGAAATTGATAAATTTTTGGTTCAGATGAATGAGGAGTAGCTGGAAATGAGGAGATAGTAGAATTTGTTCCAAATATTTAGATAGGAAATGCACATTAATAGAGATAGCGAGATTAATTAAATGGATCATCTTGAACATTGAGAGAAGCTACTAAAAGCAAAATTCATGATAATTGGAGAATTTGCTAAGATGGGAACAAAGAAATATCTGCAGTTTGAGAATATACAAGACATTGAGCATTCGATTGATTTTGATACTTTGCAAGATACAGAGAGCCAGCTTTTCAGAATTTGCAGGATATGGCAAAAATTGAAGAAGCGTTCAATGCGGAGAAGCTGCAAGATTGCTAAGTAGTACATATTGCTGAGAATTGAGAATGTGACAGATACAGGGAACTAAATTTGCTGGTAAATATAGAACACCAGGAATTGAAGTCTGAGATTAATGGGGAATTGTTAGAAATGTGGATATGCTTAGAAATATAGATATTAATCCTGCTGGACAGTTGAAGTTGCAGTGATGGACAAAATGATGGAAGTTGAGAAAGCTGTGCATTGGGCGAAAGAACAGATGCTTCAAGTAGCAAAATTCATGGAAATGGAAGATTCTCCTAAGCTGGGAACTAAGAGAGAGAAACTGTAGAGGTGTTGATTGATATTTATTGTAAGAAACTGAGCACTTGCTGGATAGCAATAAACTGATCTGTTGAAAAAGAGAAATGGAGTAGTTGAACGCTGTTTAGAACAATGAAGATTTGGAAATGTGTGGAGTTTTAGAAATTGAGAGATTAATATCGATTAGCTGTAGAAATTATTGAAGGTGCAGAATTTGATTGAAACCAGAAATCTCTGCAGTCAGTGGAAGAGCGGATGATAAAATTAGCTAACTTCATGGAATTGGCGACTTTACAGATATTGAGTTTGAGATATATCTGCAGATATCGATAGTACTTCAAATTGCACAATTGCTAGAAAATGCCATTGTGATAGAGAAGGAAAGCAAGATTTTGTGACATTGAAGGCTATGGAGATATGAAAGTTGTGGTGAATGTGGAGAACCTGCAAACGTCCTGAATCTAAGCAATTGCTTCAAACTGAGAATTTGTTACGTACAGAGAACTAAGATTGCTGACAAAGAGTGAAATTGATAAATTATTGGTTCAGATGAATGAGGAGTAGCTGGAAATGAGGAGATAGTAGAAGTTGTTCCAAATGTTTAGATAGGAAATTCACATTAATAGAGATAGCGAGATTAATTAAATGGATCATCTTGAACATTGAGAGAAGCTACTAAAAGCAAAATTCATGATAATTGGAGAATTTGCTAAGATGGGAACAAAGAAATATCTGCAGTTTGAGAATATACAAGACATTGAGCATTCGATTGATTTTGATATTTTGCAAGATACAGCGAGACAGCTTTTCAGAACTTGTAGGATATGGCAGAAATTGAAGAAGCGTTCAATGTGGAGAAGCTGCAAGATTGCTAAGTAGTACATATTGCTGAGAATTGAGAATGTGACAGATACAGGGAACTAAATTTGCTGGTAAATATAGAACACCAGGAATTGAAGTCTGAGATTAATGGGGAATTGTTAGAAATGTGGATATGCTTAGAAATATAGATATTAATGCTGCTGGAGAGCTGAAATAGCAGTGATGGACAAAATGATGGAAGTTGAGAAAGCTGTGCATTGGGCGAAAGAACAGATGCTTCAAGTAGCAAAATTCATGGAAATGGAAGATTCTCCTAAGCTGGGAACTAAGATGTATCTACAGACAGAGAAAATGCCAGAAGTTGATCAACTGCAGGAAAGAGAGAGAAACTGTAGAGGTGTTGATTGATATTTATTATAAGAAACTGAGCACTTGCTGGGTAGCAATAAACTGATTTGTTGAAAAAGAGAAATGAGTAGTTGAACGCTGTTTAGAACAATGAAGATTTGGAAATGTGTGGAGTTTTAGAAATTGAGATATTAATATCGATTAGCTGTAGAAATTATTGAAGGTGCAGAATTTGATTGAAAACAGAAATCGCTGCAGTCAGTGGAAGAGATGATAAAATAAGCTATCTTCATGGAATTGGCGACTTTACAAATATTGAGATTGAGATATATCTGCAGATATCGATAGTACTTCAAATTGCACAATTGCTAGAATCTGACATTGTGATAGAGAAGGAAAGCAAGATTTCATGACATTGAAGTATATGGAGATATGGAAGTTGTGGTGAATGTGGAGAACCTGCAAACGTCCTGAATCTACCCAATTGCTTCAAACTGAGAACTTGTTACGTACAGAGAACTAAGATTGCTGACAAAGAGTGAAATTGATAAATTATTGGTTCAGATGAATGAGGAGTAGCTGGAAATGAGGAGATAGTAGAAGTTGTTCCAAATATTTAGATAGGAAATGCACATTAATAGAGATAGCGAGATTAATTAAATGGATCATCTTGAACATTGAGAGAAGCTACTAAAAGCAAAATTCATGATAATTGGAGAATTTGCTAAGATGGGAACAAAGAAATATCTGCAGTTTGAGAATATACAAGACATTGAGCATTCGATTGATTTTGATATTTTGCAAGAAACAGAGAGCCAGCTTTTCAGAATTTGCAGGATATGGCAAAAATTGAAGAAGCGTTCAATTCGGAGAAGCTGCCAGATTGCTAAGTAGTACATATTGCTGAGAATTGAGAATGTGACAGATACAGGGTACTAAATTTGCTGGTAAATATAGAACACCAGGAATTGATGTCTGAGATTAATGGGGAATTGTTAGAAATGGGGATATGCTTAGAAATATAGATATTAATGCTGCTGGAGAGCTGAAATAGCAGTGATGGACAAATTGATGGACGTTGAGAAAGCTGTGCATTGGGCGAAAGAACAGATGCTTCAAGTAGCAAAATTCATGGAAATGGAAGATTCTCCTAAGCTGGGAACTAAGATGTATCTACAGACAGAGAAAATGCCAGAAGTTGATCAACTGCAGGAAAGAGAGAGAAACTGTAGAGGTGTTGATTGATATTTATTGTAAGAAACTGAGCACTTGCTGGATAGCAATAAACTGATTTGTTGAAATAGAGAAATGGAGTAGGTGAACGCTGTTTAGAACAATGAAGATTGGGAAATGTGTGGAGTTTTAGAAATTGAGATATTAATATCGATTAGCTGTAGAAATTATTGAAGGTGCAGAATTTGATTGAAACCAGAAATCTCTGCAGTCAGTGGAAGAGCGGATGATAAAATAAGCTAACTTCATGGAATTGGCGACTTTACAGATATTGAGATTGGGATATATCTGCAGATATCGATAGTACTTCAAATTGCACAATTGCTAGAAAATGCCATTGTGATAGAGAAGGAAAGCAAGATTTTGTGACATTGAAGGCTATGGAGATATGAAAGTTGTGGTGAATGTGGAGAACCTGCAAACGTCCTGAATCTAAGCAATTGCTTCAAACTGAGAATTTGTTACGTACAGAGAACTAAGATTGCTGCCAAAGTTTGAAATTGATAAATTATTGTTTCAGATGAATGAGGAGTAGCTGGAAATGAGGAGATAGTAGAAGTTGTTCCAAATATTTAGATAGGAAATGCACATTAATAGAGATAGCGAGATTAATTAAATGGATCATCTTGAACATTGAGAGAAGCTACTAAAAGCAAAATTCATGATAACTGGAGAATTTGCTAATATGGGAACAAAGAAATATCTGCAGTTTGAGAATATACCAGACATTGAGCATTCAATTGATTTTGATACTTTGCAAGGTACAGAGAGCCAGCTTTTCAGAATTTGCATGATATGGCAGAAATTGAAGAAGCGTTCAATGCGGAGAAGCTGCAAGATTGCTAAGTAGTACATATTGCTGAGAATTGAGAACGTGACAGATACAGGGAACTAAATTTGCTGGTAAATATAGAACTCCCGGAATTGAAGTTTGAGATGAATGGGGAATTGTTAGAAATGTGGATATGCTTGGAAATATAGATATTAATGCTGCTGGACAGCTGAAATAGCAGTGATGGACAAAATGATGGAAGTTGAGAAAGCTGTGCATTGGGCGGAAGAACAGATGCTTCAAGTAGCAAAATTCTTGGAAATGGAAGATTCTCCTAAGCTGGGAACTAAGATCTATCTACAGACAGAGAAAATGCCAGAAGTTGATCAACTGCAGGAAAGAGAGAGAAACTGTAGATGTGTTGATTGATATTTATTGTAAGAAACTGAGCACTTGCTGGATAGCAATAAACTGATTTGTTGAAAAAGAGAAATGGAGTAGTTGAACGCTGTTTAGAACAATGAAGATTTGGAAATGTGTGGAGTTTTAGAAATTGAGATATTAATATCGATTAGCTGTAGAAATTATTGAAGGTGCAGAATTTGATTGAAACCAGAAATCGCTGCAGTCAGTGGAAGAGATGGTAAAATAAGCTAACTTCATGGAATTGGCGACTTTACAAATATTGAGATTGAGATATATCTGCAGATATCGATAGTACTTCAAATTGCACAATTGCTAGAATCTGACATTGTGATAGAGAAGGAAAGCAAGATTTCATAACATTGAAGTATATGGAGATATGGAAGTTGTGGTGAATGTGGAGAACCGGCAAACGTCCTGAATCTAACCAATTGCTTCAAACTGAGAATTCGTTACGTAAAGAGATCTAAGTTTGCAGACAAAGATTGAAAAAAATAAATTATTGGTTCAGATGAATGAGGAGTAGCTGGAAATGAGGAGATAGTAGAAGTTATTCCAAATATTTAGATAGGAAATGCACATTAATGGAGATAGCGAGATTAATTAAATGGATCATCTTGAACATTGAGAGAAGCTACTAAAAGCAAAATTCATGATAATTGGAGAATTTGCTAATGTGGGAACAAAGAAATATCTGCAGTTAGGGAATATAGAAGACATTGAGCAATCGATTGATTTTGGAAATGTGTGGAATTTTAGAAATTGAGATATTAATATCGATTTGCTGTAGAAATTATTGAAGGTGCAGAATTTGATTGAAACCAGAAATCTCTGCAGTCAGTGGAAGAGCGGATGATAAAATCAGCTAACTTCATGGAATTGGCGACTTTACAGATATTGAGATTGAGATATATCTGCAGATATCGATAGTACTTCAAATTGCACAATTGCTAGAATCTGACATTGTGATAGAGAAGGCAAGCAAGATTTTGTGACATTGAAGGCTATGGAGATATGGAAGTTGTGGTGAATGTGGAGAACCAGCAAACGTCCTGAATCTAAGCAATAGCTTCAAACTGAGAATTTGTTACGTAAAAAGAACTAAGTTTGCTGACAAAGACTGAAATTGATAAATTATTGTTTCAATGAATGAGGAGTAGCTGGAAATGAGGAGATAGTAGAAGTTGTTCCAAATATTTAGATAGGAAATGCACATTAATAGAGATAGCGAGATTAATTAAATGGATCATCTTGAACATTGAGAGAAGCTCCTAAAAGCAAAATTCATGATAATTGGAGAATTTGCTAATATGGGAACAAAGAAATATCTGCAGTTTGAGAATATACAAGACATTGAGCATTCGATTGATTTTGATACTTTGCAAGGTACAGAGAGCCAGCTTTTCAGAATTTGCAGGATATGGCAAAAATTGAAGAAGCGTTCAATGCGGAGAAGCTGCAAGATTGCTAAGTAGTACATATTGCTGAGAATTGAGAATGTGACAGATACAGGGAACTAAATTTGCTGGTAAATATAGAACACCAGGAATTGAAGTCTGAGATTAATGGGGAATTGTTAGAAATGTGGATATGCTTAGAAATATAGATATTAATGCTGCTGGAGAGCTGAAATAGCAGTGATGGACTAAATGATGGAAGTTGAGAAAGCTGTGCATTGGGCGAAAGAACAGATGCTTCAAGTAGCAAAATTCATGGAAATGGAAGATTCTCCTAAGCTGGGAACTAAGATGTATCTACAGACAGAGAAAATGCCAGAAGTTGATCAACTGCAGGAAAGAGAGAGAAACTGTAGAGGTGTTGATTGATATTTATTGTAAGAAACTGAGCACTTGCTGGATAGCAATAAACTGATTTGTTGAAATAGAGAAATGGAGTAGGTGAACGCTGTTTAGAACAATGAAGATTGGGAAATGTGTGGAGTTTTAGAAATTGAGATATTAATATCGATTAGCTGTAGAAATTATTGAAGGTGCAGAATTTGATTGAAACCAGAAATCTCTGCAGTCAGTGGAAGAGCGGATGATAAAATAAGCTAACTTCATGGAATTGGCGACTTTACAGATATTGAGATTGAGATATATCTGCAGATATCGATAGTACTTCAAATTGCACAATTGCTAGAAAATGCCATTGTGATAGAGAAGGAAAGCAAGATTTTGTGACATTGAAGGCTATGGAGATATGAAAGTTGTGGTGAATGTGGAGAACCTGCAAACGTCCTGAATCTAAGCAATTGCTTCAAACTGAGAATTTGTTACGTACAGAGAACTAAGATTGCTGCCAAAGAGTGAAATTGATAAATTATTGTTTCAGATGAATGAGGAGTAGCTGGAAATGAGGAGATAGTAGAAGTTGTTCCAAATATTTAGATAGGAAATGCACATTAATAGAGATAGCGAGATTAATTAAATGGATCATCTTGAACATTGAGAGAAGCTACTAAAAGCAAAATTCATGATAATTGGAGAATTTGCTAATATGGGAACAAAGAAATATCTGCAGTTTGAGAATATACCAGACATTGAGCATTCGATTGATTTTGATACTTTGCAAGGTACAGAGAGCCAGCTTTTCAGAATTTGCATGATATGGCAGAAATTGAAGAAGCGTTCAATGCGGAGAAGCTGCAAGATTGCTAAGTAGTACATATTGCTGAGAATTGAGAACGTGACAGATACAGGGAACTAAATTTGCTGGTAAATATAGAACTCCCGGAATTGAAGTTTGAGATGAATGGGGAATTGTTAGAAATGTGGATATGCTTGGAAATATAGATATTAATGCTGCTGGACAGCTGAAACAGCAGTGATGGACAAAATGATGGAAGTTGAGAAAGCTGTGCATTGGGCGGAAGAACAAATGATTCAAGTAGCAAAATTCATGGAAATGGAAGATTCTCCTAAGCTGGGAACTAAGATCTATCTACAGACAGAGAAAATGCCAGAAGTTGATCAACTGCAGGAAAGAGAGTGAAACTGTAGATGTGTTGATTGATATTTATTGTAAGAAACTGAGCACTTGCTGGATAGCAATAAACTGATTTGTTGAAAAAGAGAAATGGAGTAGTTGAACGCTGTTTAGAACAATGAAGATTTGGAAATGTGTGGAGTTTTAGAAATTGAGATATTAATATCGATTAGCTGTAGAAATTATTGAAGGAGCAGAATTTGATTGAAACCAGAAATCGCTGCAGTCAGTGGAAGAGATGGTAAAATAAGCTAACTTCATGGAATTGGCGACTTTACAAATATTGAGATTGAGATATATCTGCAGATATCGATAGTGCTTCAAATTGCACAATTGCTAGAATCTGACATTGTGATAGAGAAGGAAAGCAAGATTTCATAACATTGAAGTATATGGAGATATGGAAGTTGTGGTGAATGTGGAGAACCGGCAAACGTCCTGAATCTAACCAATTGCTTCAAACTGAGAATTCGTTACGTAAAGAGATCTAAGTTTGCAGACAAAGATTGAAAAAAATAAATTATTGGTTCAGATGAATGAGGAGTAGCTGGAAATGAGGAGATAGTAGAAGTTATTCCAAATATTTAGATAGGAAATGCACATTAATGGAGATAGCGAGATTAATTAAATGGATCATCTTGAACATTGAGAGAAGCTACTAAAAGCAAATTTCATGATAATTGGAGAATTTGCTAATGTGGGAACAAAGAAATATCTGCAGTTAGGGAATATAGAAGACATTGAGCAATCGATTGATTTTGGAAATGTGTGGAATTTTAGAAATTGAGATATTAATATCGATTTGCTGTAGAAATTATTGAAGGTGCAGAATTTGATTGAAACCAGAAATCTCTGCAGTCAGTGGAAGAGCGGATGATAAAATCAGCTAACTTCATGGAATTGGCGACTTTACAGATATTGAGATTGAGATATATCTGCAGATATCGATAGTACTTCAAATTGCACAATTGCTAGAATCTGACATTGTGATAGAGAAGGCAAGCAAGATTTTGTGACATTGAAGGCTATGGAGATATGGAAGTTGTGGTGAATGTGGAGAACCAGCAAACGTCCTGAATCTAAGCAATAGCTTCAAACTGAGAATTTGTTACGTAAAAAGAACTAAGTTTGCTGACAAAGACTGAAATTGATAAATTATTGTTTCAATGAATGAGGAGTAGCTGGAAATGAGGAGATAGTAGAAGTTGTTCCAAATATTTAGATAGGAAATGCACATTAATAGAGATAGCGAGATTAATTAAATGGATCATCTTGAACATTGAGAGAAGCTCCTAAAAGCAAAATTCATGATAATTGGAGAATTTGCTAATATGGGAACAAAGAAATATCTGCAGTTTGAGAATATACAAGACATTGAGCATTCGATTGATTTTGATACTTTGCAAGGTACAGAGAGCCAGCTTTTCAGAATTTGCATGATATGGCAAAAATTGAAGAAGCGTTCAATGCGGAGAAGCTGCAAGATTGCTAAGTAGTACATATTGCTGAGAATTGAGAATGTGACAGATACAGGGAACTAAATTTGCTGGTAAATATAGAACACCAGGAATTGAAGTCTGAGATTAATGGGGAATTGTTAGAAATGTGGATATGCTTAGAAATATAGATATTAATGCTGCTGGAGAGCTGAAATAGCAGTGATGGACAAAATGATGGAAGTTGAGAAAGCTGTGCATTGGGCGAAAGAACAGATGCTTCAAGTAGCAAAATTCATGGAAATGGAAGATTCTCCTAAGCTGGGAACTAAGATGTATCTACAGATAGAGAAAATGCCAGAAGTTGATCAACTGCAGGAAAGAGAGAGAAACTGTAGAGGTGTTGATTGATATTTATTGTAAGAAACTGAGCACTTGCTGGGTAGCAATAAACTGATTTGTTGAAAAAGAGAAATGGAATAGTTGAACGCTGTTTAGAACAATGAAGATTTGGAAATGTGTGGAGTTTTAGAAATTGAGATATTAATATCGATTAGCTGTAGAAATTATTGAAGGTGCAGAATTTGATTGAAACCAGAAATCGCAGCAGTCAGTGGAACAGATGATAAAATAAGCTAAGTTCATGGAATTTGCGACTTTACAAATATTGAGGTTGAGATATATCTGCAGATATCGATAGTACTTCAAATTGCACAATTGCTAGAATCTGACATTGTGATAGAGAAGGAAAGCAAGATTTCATGACATTGAAGTATATGGAGATATGGAAGTTGTGGTGAATGTGGAGAACCGGCAAACGTCCTGAATCTAACCAATTGCTTCAAACTGAGAATTCGTTATGTAAAGAGATCTAAGTTTGCAGACAAAGATTGAAAAAAATAAATTATTGGTTCAGATGAATGAGGATAGCTGGAAATGAGGAGATAGTAGAAGTTATTCCAAATATTTAGATAGGAAATGCACATTAATGGAGATAGCGAGATTAATTAAATGGATCATCTTGAACATTGAGAGAAGCTACTAAAAGCAGAATTCATGATAATTGGAGAATTTGCTAATGTGGGAACAAAGAAATATCTGCAGTTAGGGAATATAGAAGACATTGAGCAATCGATTGATTTTGGAAATGTGTGGAATTTTAGAAATTGAGATATTAATATCGATTTGCTGTAGAAATTATTGAAGGTGCAGAATTTGATTGAAACCAGAAATCTCTGCAGTCAGTGGAAGAGCGGATGATAAAATTAGCTAACTTCATGGAATTGGCGACTTTACAGATATTGAGATTGAGATATATCTGCAGATATCGATAGTACTTCAAATTGCACAATTGCTAGAAAATGCCATTGTGATAGAGAAGGAAAGCAAGATTTTGTGACATTGAAGGCTATGGAGATATGAAAGTTGTGGTGAATGTGGAGAACCTGCAAACGTCCTGAATCTAAGCAATTGCTTCAAACTGAGAATTTGTTACGTACAGAGAACTAAGATTGCTGACAAAGAGTGAAATTGATAAATTATTGGTTCAGATGAATGAGGAGTAGCTGGAAATGAGGAGATAGTAGAAGTTGTTCCAAATATTTAGATAGGAAATGCACATTAATAGAGATAGCGAGATTAATTAAATGGATCATCTTGAACATTGAGAGAAGCTACTAAAAGCAAAATTCATGATAATTGGAGAATTTGCTAAGATGGGAACAAAGAAATATCTGCAGTTTGAGAATATACAAGACATTGAGCATTCGATTGATTTTGATATTTTGCAAGATACAGCGAGACAGCTTTTCAGAACTTGTAGGATATGGCAGAAATTGAAGAAGCTTTCAATGCGGAGAAGCTGCAAGATTGCTAAGTAGTACATATTGCTGAGAATTGAGAATGTGACAGATACAGGGAACTAAATTTGCTGGTAAATATAGAACACCAGGAATTGAAGTCTGAGATTAATGGGGAATTGTTAGAAATGTGGATATGCTTAGAAGTATAGATATTAATGCTGCTGGAGAGCTGAAATAGCAGTGATGGACAAAATGATGGAAGTTGAGAAAGCTGTGCATTGGGCGAAAGAACAGATGCTTCAAGTAGCAAAATTCATGGAAATGGAAGATTCTCCTAAGCTGGGAATTAAGATGTATCTACAGACAGAGAAAATGCCAGAAGTTGATCAACTGCAGGAAAGAGAGAGAAACTGTAGAGGTGTTGATTGATATTTATTGTAAGAAACTGAGCACTTGCTGGATAGCAATAAACTGATTTGTTGAAAAAGAGAAATGGAGTAGTTGAACGCTGTTTAGAACAATGAAGATTTGGAAATGTGTGGAGTTTTAGAAATTGAGATATTAATATCGATTAGCTGTAGAAATTATTGAAGGTGCAGAATTTGATTGAAACCAGAAATCGCTGCAGTCAGTGGAAGAGATGGTAAAATAAGCTAACTTCATGGAATTGGTGACTTTACAAATATTGAGATTGAGATATATCTGCAGATATCGATAGTACTTCAAATTGCACAATTGCTAGAATCTGACATTGTGATAGAGAAGGAAAGCAAGATTTCATAACATTGAAGTATATGGAGATATGGAAGTTGTGGTGAATGTGGAGAACCGGCAAACGTCCTGAATCTAACCAATTGCTTCAAACTGAGAATTCGTTACGTAAAGAGATCTAAGTTTGCAGACAAAGATTGAAAAAAATAAATTATTGGTTCAGATGAATGAGGAGTAGCTGGAAATGAGGAGATAGTAGAAGTTATTCCAAATATTTAGATAGGAAATGCACATTAATGGAGATAGCGAGATTAATTAAATGGATCATCTTGAACATTGAGAGAAGCTACTAAAAGCAAAATTCATGATAATTGGAGAATTTGCTAATGTGGGAACAAAGAAATATCTGCAGTTAGGGAATATAGAAGACATTGAGCAATCGATTGATTTTGGAAATGTGTGGAATTTTAGAAATTGAGATATTAATATCGATTTGCTGTAGAAATTATTGAAGGTGCAGAATTTGATTGAAACCAGAAATCTCTGCAGTCAGTGGAAGAGCGGATGATAAAATTAGCTAACTTCATGGAATTGGCGACTTTACAGATATTGAGATTGAGATATATCTGCAGATATCGATAGTACTTCAAATTGCACAATTGCTAGAAAATGCCATTGTGATAGAGAAGGAAAGCAAGATTTTGTGACATTGAAGGCTATGGAGATATGAAAGTTGTGGTGAATGTGGAGAACCTGCAAACGTCCTGAATCTAAGCAATTGCTTCAAACTGAGAATTTGTTACGTACAGAGAACTAAGATTGCTGACAAAGAGTGAAATTGATAAATTATTGGTTCAGATGAATGAGGAGTAGCTGGAAATGAGGAGATAGTAGAAGTTGTTCCAAATATTTAGATAGGAAATGCACATTAATAGAGATAGCGAGATTAATTAAATGGATCATCTTGAACATTGAGAGAAGCTACTAAAATCAAAATTGATGATAATTGGAGAATTTGCTAAGACGGGAACAAAGAAATATCTGCAGTTTGAGAATATACAAGACATTGAGCATTCGATTGATTTTGATATTTTGCAAGGTACAGAGAGCCAGCTTTTCAGAATTTGCAGGATATGGCAAAAATTGAAGAAGCTTTCAATGCGGAGAAGCTGCAAGATTGCTAAGTAGTACATATTGCTGAGAATTGAGAATGTGACAGATACAGGGAACTAAATTTGCTGGTAAATATAGAACACCAGGAATTGAAGTCTGAGATTAATGGGGAATTGTTAGAAATGTGGATATGCTTAGAAGTATAGATATTAATGCTGCTGGAGAGCTGAAATAGCAGTGATGGACAAAATGATGGAAGTTGAGAAAGCTGTGCATTGGGCGAAAGAACAGATGCTTCAAGTAGCAAAATTCATGGAAATGGAAGATTCTCCTAAGCTGGGAATTAAGATGTATCTACAGACAGAGAAAATGCCAGAAGTTGATCAACTGCAGGAAAGAGAGAGAAACTGTAGAGGTGTTGATTGATATTTATTGTAAGAAACTGAGCACTTGCTGGGTAGCAATAAACTGTTTTGTTGAAAAAGAGAAATGGAATAGTTGAACGCTGTTTAGAACAATGAAGATTTGGAAATGTGTGGAGTTTCAGAAATTGAGATATTAATATCGATTAGCTGTAGAAATTATTGAAGGTGCAGAATTTTATTGAAACCAGAAATCGCTGCAGTCAGTGGAAGAGATGATAAAATAAGCTAACTTCATGGAATTGGCGACTTTACAAATATTGAGATTGAGATATATCTGCAGATATCGATAGTACTTCTAATTGCACAATTGCTAGAATCTGACATTGTGATAGAGAAGGAAAGCAAGATTTCATGACATTGAAGTATGTGGAGATATCGAAGTTGTGGTGAATGTGGAGAAGCAGCAAACGTCCTGAATCTAAGCAATTATTTCAAACTGAGAATTTGTTTCGTACAAAGAACTAAGTTTGCTGACAAAGAGTGAAATTGATAAATTATTGGTTCAGATGAATGAGGAGTAGCTGGAAATGAGGAGATAGTAGAAGTTGTTCCAAATGTTTAGATAGGAAATTCACATTAATAGAGATAGCGAGATTAATTAAATGGATCTTCTTGAACATTGAGAGAAGCTACTAAAAGCAAAATGCATGATAATTGGAGAATTTGCTAATATGGGAACAAAGAAATATCTGCAGTTTGGGAATATACAAGACATTGAGCAATCGATTGATTTTGGAAATGTGTGGAATTTTAGAAATTGAGATATTAATATCGATTTGCTGTAGAAATTATTGAAGGTGCAGAATTTGATTGAAACCAGAAATCTCTGCAGTCAGTGGAGGAGCGGATGATAAAATCAGCTAACTTCATGGAATTGGCGACTTTACAGATATTGAGATTGAGATATATCTGCAGATATCGATAGTACTTCAAATTGCACAATTGCTAGAAAATGCCATTGTGATAGAGAAGGAAAGCAAGATTTTGTGACATTGAAGGCTATGGAGATATGAAAGTTGTGGTGAATGTGGAGAACCTGCAAACGTCCTGAATCTAAGCAATTGCTTCAAACTGAGAATTTGTTACGTACAGAGAACTAAGATTGCTGACAAAGAGTGAAATTGATAAATTATTGGTTCAGATGAATGAGGAGTAGCTGGAAATGAGGAGATAGTAGAAGTTGTTCCAAATATTTAGGTAGGAAATGCACATTAATAGAGATAGCGAGATTAATTAAATGGATCATCTTGAACATTGAGAGAAGCTACTAAAAGCAAAATTCATGATAATTGGAGAATTTGCTAATATGGGAACAAAGAAATATCTGCAGTTTGAGAATATACAAGACATTGAGCATTCGATTGATTTTGATATTTTGCAAGATACGGCGAGACAGCTTTTCAGAACTTGTAGGATATGGCAGAAATTGAAGAAGCGTTCAATGCGGAGAAGCTGCAAGATTGCTAAGTAGTACATATTGCTGAGAATTGAGAATGTGACAGATACAGGGAACTAAATTTGCTGGTAAATATAGAACACCAGGAATTGAAGTCTGAGATTAATGGGGAATTGTTAGAAATGTGGATATGCTTAGAAATATAGATATTAATGCTGCTGGAGAGCTGAAATAGCAGTGATGGACAAAATGATGGAAGTTGAGAAAGCTGTGCATTGGGCGAAAGAACAGATGCTTCAAGTAGCAAAATTCATGGAAATGGAAGATTCTCCTAAGCTGGGAACTAAGATGTATCTACAGACAGAGAAAATGCCAGAAGTTGATCAACTGCAGGAAAGAGAGAGAAACTGTAGAGGTGTTGATTGATATTTATTGTAAGAAACTGAGCACTTGCTGGGTAGCAATAAACTGTTTTGTTGAAAAAGAGAAATGGAATAGTTGAACGCTGTTTAGAACAATGAAGATTTGGAAATGTGTGGAGTTTCAGAAATTGAGATATTAATATCGATTAGCTGTAGAAATTATTGAAGGTGCAGAATTTGATTGAAACCAGAAATCGCTGCAGTCAGTGGAAGAGATGATAAAATAAGCTAACTTCATGGAATTGGCGACTTTACAAATATTGAGATTGAGATATATCTGCAGATATCGATAGTACTTCTAATTGCACAATTGCTAGAATCTGACATTGTGATAGAGAAGGAAAGCAAGATTTCATGACATTGAAGTATGTGGAGATATCGAAGTTGTGGTGAATGTGGAGAAGCAGCAAACGTCCTGAATCTAAGCAATTATTTCAAACTGAGAATTTGTTTCGTACAAAGAACTAAGTTTGCTGACAAAGAGTGAAATTGATAAATTATTGGTTCAGATGAATGAGGAGTAGCTGGAAATGAGGAGATAGTAGAAGTTGTTCCAAATATTTAGATAGGAAATGCACATTAATAGAGATAGCGAATTTAATTAAAGGGATCATCTTGAACATTGAGAGAAGCTACTAAAAGCAAAATGCATGATAATTGGAGAATTTGCTAATATGGGAACAAAGAAATATCTGCAGTTTGGGAATATACAAGACATTGAGCAATCGATTGATTTTGGAAATGTGTGGAATTTTAGAAATTGAGATATTAATATCGATTTGCTGTAGAAATTATTGAAGGTGCAAAATTCATGGAAATGGAAGATTCTCCTAAGCTGGGAACTAAGATGTATCTACAGACAGAGAAAATGCCAGAAGTTGATCAATTGCAGGAAAGAGAGAGAAACTGTAGAGGTGTTGATTGATATTTATTGTAAGAAACTGAGCACTTGCTGGATAGCAATAAACTGATTTGTTGAAAAAGAGAAATGGAGTAGTTGAACGCTGTTTAGAACAATGAAGATTTGGAAATGTGTGGAGTTTTAGAAATTGAGATATTAATATCGATTAGCTGTAGAAATTATTGAAGGTGCAGAATTTGATTGAAACCAGAAATCTCTGCAGTCAGTGGAAGAGCGGATGATAAAATTAGCTAACTTCATGGAATTGGCGACTTTACAGATATTGAGATTGAGATATATCTGCAGATATCGATAGTACTTCAAATTGCACAATTGCTAGAAAATGCCATTGTGATAGAAAAGGAAAGCAAGATTTTGTGACATTGAAGGCTATGGAGATATGAAAGTTGTGGTGAATGTGGAGAACCTGCAAACGTCCTGAATCTAAGCAATTGCTTCAAACTGAGAATTTGTTACGTACAGAGAACTAAGATTGCTGACAAAGAGTGAAATTGATAAATTATTGTTTCAGATGAATGAGGAGTAGCTGGAAATGAGGAGATAGTAGAAGTTGTTCCAAATATTTAGATAGGAAATGCACATTAATAGAGATAGCGAGATTAATTAAATGGATCATCTTGAACATTGAGAGAAGCTACTAAAAGCAAAATTCATGATAATTGGAGAATTTGCTAAGATGGGAACAAAGAAATATCTGCAGTTTGAGAATATACAAGACATTGAGCATTCGATTGATTTTGATATTTTGCAAGATACAGAGAGCCAGCTTTTCAGAATTTGCAGGATATGGCAAAAATTGAAGAAGCGTTCAATGCGGAGAAGCTGCAAGATTGCTATGTAGTACATATTGCTGAGAATTGAGAATGTGACAGATACAGGGAACTAAATTTGCTGGTAAATATAGAACACCAGGAATTGAAGTCTGAGATTAATGGGGAATTGTTAGAAATGTGGATATGCTTAGAAATATAGATATTAATGCTGCTGGAGAGCTGAAATAGCAGTGATGGACAAAATGATGGAAGTTGAGAAAGCTGTGCATTGGGCGAAAGAACAGATGCTTCAAGTAGCAAAATTCATGGAAATGGAAGATTCTCTTAAGCTGGGAACTAAGATGTATCTACAGACAGAGAAAATGCCAGAAGTTGATCAACTGCAGGAAAGAGAGTGAAACTGTGGAGGTGTTGATTGATATTTATTGTAAGAAACTGAGCACTTGCTGGGTAGCAATAAACTGATTTGTTGAAAAAGAGAAATGGAGTAGTTGAACGCTGTTTAGAACAATGAAGATTTGGAAATGTGTGGAGTTTTAGAAATTGAGATATTAATATCGATTAGCTGTAGAAATTATTGAAGGTGCAGAATTTGATTGAAACCAGAAATCTCTGCAGTCAGTGGAAGAGCGGATGATAAAATCAGCTAACTTCATGGAATTGGCGACTTTACAGATATTGAGATTGAGATATATCTGCAGATATCGATAGTACTTCAAATTGCACAATTGCTAGAATCTGACATTGTGATAGAGAAGGAAAGCAAGATTTCATGACATTGAAGTATATGGAGATATGGAAGTTGTGGTGAATGTGGAGAACCGGCAAACGTCTTGAATCTAACCAATTGCTTCAAACTGAGAATTCGGTACGTAAAGAGATCTAAGTTTGCAGACGAAGATTGAAAAAAATAAATTATTGGTTCAGATGAATGAGGAGTAGCTGGAAATGAGGAGATAGTAGAAGTTATTCCAAATATTTAGATAGCAAATGCACATTAATGGAGATAGCGAGATTAATTAAATGGATCATCTTGAACATTGAGAGAAGCTACTAAAAGCAAAATTCATGATAATTGGAGAATTTGCTAAGATGGGAACAAAGAAATATCTGCAGTTAGGGAATATAGAAGACATTGAGCAATCGATTGATTTTGGAAATGTGTGGAATTTTAGAAATTGAGATATTAATATCGATTTGCTGTAGAAATTATTGAAGGTGCAGAATTTGATTGAAACCAGAAATCTCTGCAGTCAGTGGAAGAGCGGATGATAAAATCAGCTAACTTCATGGAATTGGCGACTTTACAGATATTGAGATTGAGATATATCTGCAGATATCGATAGTACTTCAAATTGTTCAAGTTGTTCCAAATATTTAGATAGGAAATGCACATTAATAGAGATAGCGAGATTAATTAAATGGATCATCTTGAACATTGAGAGAAGCTACTAAAAGCAAAATTCATGATAATTGGAGAATTTGCTAATATGGGAACAAAGAAATATCTGCAGTTTGAGAATATACAAGACATTGAGCATTCGATTGATTTTGATATTTTGCAAGTTACAGCGAGACAGCTTTTCAGAACTTGTAGGATATGGCAGAAATTGAAGAAGCGTTCAATGCGGAGAAGCTGCAAGATTGCTAAGTAGTACATATTGCTGAGAATTGAGAATGTGACAGATACAGGGAACTAAATTTGCTGGTAAATATAGAACACCAGGAATTGAAGTCTGAGATTAATGGGGAATTGTTAGAAATGTGGATATGCTTAGAAATATAGATATTAATGCTGCTGGAGAGCTGAAATAGCAGTGATGGACAAAATGATGGAAGTTGAGAAAGCTGTGCATTGGGCGAAAGAACAGATGCTTCAAGTAGCAAAATTCATGGAAATGGAAGATTCTCCTAAGCTGGGAACTAAGATGTATCTACAGACAGAGAAAATGCCAGAAGTTGATCAACTGCAGGAAAGAGAGAGAAACTGTAGAGGTGTTGATTGATATTTATTGTAAGAAACTGAGCACTTGTTGGGTAGCAATAAACTGTTTTGTTGAAAAAGAGAAATGGAATAGTTGAACGCTGTTTAGAACAATGAAGATTTGGAAATGTGTGGAGTTTCAGAAATTGAGATATTAATATCGATTAGCTGTAGAAATTATTGAAGGTGCAGAATTTGATTGAAACCAGAAATCGCTGCAGTCAGTGGAAGAGATGATAAAATAAGCTAACTTCATGGAATTGGCGACTTTACAAATATTGAGATTGAGATATATCTGCAGATATCGATAGTACTTCTAATTGCACAATTGCTAGAATCTGACATTGTGATAGAGAAGGAAAGCAAGATTTCATGACATTGAAGTATGTGGAGATATCGAAGTTGTGGTGAATGTGGAGAAGCAGCAAACGTCCTGAATCTAAGCAATTATTTCAAACTGAGAATTTGTTTCGTACAAAGAACTAAGTTTGCTGACAAAGAGTGAAATTGATAAATTATTGGTTCAGATGAATGAGGAGTAGCTGGAAATGAGGAGATAGTAGAAGTTGTTCCAAATATTTAGATAGGAAATGCACATTAATAGAGATAGCGAATTTAATTAAAGGGATCATCTTGAACATTGAGAGAAGCTACTAAAAGCAAAATGCATGATAATTGGAGAATTTGCTAATATGGGAACAAAGAAATATCTGCAGTTTGGGAATATACAAGACATTGAGCAATCGATTGATTTTGGAAATGTGTGGAATTTTAGAAATTGAGATGTTAATATCGATTTGCTGTAGAAATTATTGAAGGGGCAGAATTTGATTGAAACCAGAAATCTCTGCAGTAAGTGGAAGAGCGGATGATAAAATCAGCTAACTTCATGGAATTGGCGACTTTACCGATATTGAGATTGAGATATATCTGCAGATATCGATAGTACTTCAAATTGCACAATTGCTAGAAAATGCCATTGTGATAGAGAAGGAAAGCAAGATTTTGTGACATTGAAGGCTATGGAGATATGGAAGTTGTGGTGAATGTGGAGAACCAGCAAACGTCCTGAATCTAAGAAATTGCTTCAAACTGAGAATTTGTTACGTAAAAAGAACTAAGTTTGCTGACAAAGAGTGAAATTGATAAATTTTTGGTTCAGATGAATGAGGAGTAGCTGGAAATGAGGAGATAGTAGAAGTTGTTCCAAATATTTAGATAGGAAATGCACATTAATAGAGATAGCGAGATTAATTAAATGGATCATCTTGAATATTGAGAGAAGCTACTAAAAGCAAAATTCATGATAATTGGAGAATTTGCTAAGATGGGAACAAAGAAATATCTGCAGTTTGAGAATATACAAGACATTGAGCATTCGATTGATTTTGATATTTTGCAAGATACAGAGAGCCAGCTTTTCAGAATTTGCAGGATATGGCAGAAATTGAAGAAGCGTTCAATGCGGAGAAGCTGCAAGATTGCTAAGTAGTACATATTGCTGAGAATTGAGAATGTGACACTTACAGGGAACTAAATTTGCTGGTAAAAATAGAACACCAGGAATTGAAGTCTGAGATTAATGGGGAATTGTTAGAAATGTGGATATGCTTAGAAATATAGATATTAATGCTGCTGGAGAGCTGAAATAGCAGTGATGGACAAAATGATGGAAGTTGAGAAAGCTGTGCATTGGGCGAAAGAACAGATGCTTCAAGTAGCAAAATTCATGGAAATGGAAGATTCTCTAAGCTGGGAACTAAGATGTATCTACAGACAGAGAAAATGCCAGAAGTTGATCAATTGCAGGAAAGAGAGAGAAACTGTAGAGGTGTTGATTGATATTTATTGTAAGAAACTGAGCACTTGCTGGGTAGCAATAAACTGATTTGTTGAAAAAGAGAAATGGAGTAGTTGAACGCTGTTTAGAACAATGAAGATTTGGAAATGTGTGGAGTTTTAGAAATTGAGATATTAATATCGATTAGCTGTAGAAATTATTGAAGGTGCAGAATTTGATTGAAACCAGAAATCTCTGCAGTCAGTGGAAGAGCGGATGATAAAATTAGCTAACTTCATGGAATTGGCGACTTTACAGATATTGAGATTGAGATATATCTGCAGATATCGATAGTACTTCAAATTGCACAATTGCTAGAAAATGCCATTGTGATAGAAAGGAAAGCAAGATTTTGTGACATTGAAGGCTATGGAGATATGAAAGTTGTGGTGAATGTGGAGAACCTGCAAACGTCCTGAATCTAAGCAATTGCTTCAAACTGAGAATTTGTTACGTACAGAGAACTAAGATTGCTGACAAAGAGTGAAATTGATAAATTATTGTTTCAGATGAATGAGGAGTAGCTGGAAATGAGGAGATAGTAGAAGTTGTTCCAAATATTTAGATAGGAAATGCACATTAATAGAGATAGCGAGATTAATTAAATGGATCATCTTGAACATTGAGAGAAGCTACTAAAAGCAAAATTCATGATAATTGGAGAATTTGCTAAAATGGGAACAAAGAAATATCTGCAGTTTGAGAATATACAAGACATTGAGCATTCGATTGATTTTGATATTTTGCAAGATACAGAGAGCCAGCTTTTCAGAATTTGCAGGATATGGCAAAAATTGAAGAAGCGTTCAATGCGGAGAAGCTGCAAGATTGCTATGTAGTACATATTGCTGAGAATTGAGAATGTGACAGATACAGGGAACTAAATTTGCTGGTAAATATAGAACACCAGGAATTGAAGTCTGAGATTAATGGGAATTGTTAGAAATGTGGATATGCTTAGAAATATAGATATTAATGCTGCTGGAGAGCTGAAATAGCAGTGATGGACAAAATGATGGAAGTTGAGAAAGCTGTGCATTGGGCGAAAGAACAGATGCTTCAAGTAGCAAAATTCATGGAAATGGAAGATTCTCCTAAGCTGGGAACTAAGATGTATCTACAGACAGAGAAAATGCCAGAAGTTGATCAACTGCAGGAAAGAGAGTGAAACTGTGGAGGTGTTGATTGATATTTATTGTAAGAAACTGAGCACTTGCTGGATAGCAATAAACTGATTTGTTGAAAAAGAGAAATGGAGTAGTTGAACGCTGTTTAGAACAATGAAGATTTGGAAATGTGTGGAGTTTTAGAAATTGAGATATTAATATCGATTAGCTGTAGAAATTATTGAAGGTGCAGAATTTGATTGAAACCAGAAATCTCTGCAGTCAGTGGAAGAGCGGATGATAAAATTAGCTAACTTCATGGAATTGGCGACTTTACAGATATTGAGATTGAGATATATCTGCAGATATCGATAGTACTTCAAATTGCACAATTGCTAGAATCTGACATTGTGATAGAGAAGGAAAGCAAGATTTCATGACATTGAAGTATATGGAGATATGGAAGTTGTGGTGAATGTGGAGAACCGGCAAACGTCCTGAATCTAACCAATTGCTTCAAACTGAGTATTCGTTACGTAAAGAGATCTAAGTTTGCAGACAAAGATTGAAAAAATTAAATTATTGGTTCAGATGAATGAGAAGTAGCTGGAAATGAGGAGATAGTAGAAGTTATTCCAAATATTTAGATAGCAAATGCACATTAATGGAGATAGCGAGATTAATTAAATGGATCATCTTGAACAGTGAGAGAAGATACTAAAAGCAAAATTCATGATAATTGGAGAAATTGCTAATGTGGGAACAAAGAAATATCTGCAGTTAGGGAATATAGAAGACATTGAGCAATCGATTGATTTTGGAAATGTGTGGAATTTTAGAAATTGAGATATTAATATCGATTTGCTGTAGAAATTATTGAAGGTGCAGAATTTGATTGAAACCAGAAATCTCTGCAGTCAGTGGAAGAGCGGATGATAAAATCAGCTAACTTCATGGAATTGGCGACTTTACAGATATTGAGATTGAGATATATCTGCAGATATCGATAGTACTTCAAATTGCACAATTGCTAGAAAATGCCATTGTGATAGAGAAGGAAAGCAAGATTTTGTGACATTGAAGGCTATGGAGATATGGAAGTTGTGGTGAATGTGGAGAACCAGCAAACGTCCTGAATCTAAGCAATTGCTTCAAACTGAGAATTTGTTACGTACAAAGAACTAGGTTTGCTGACAAAGAGTGAAATTGATAAGTTTTTGGTTCAGATGAATGAGGAGTAGCTGGAAATGAGGAGATAGTAGAAGTTTTTCAAAATATTTAGATAGGAAATGCACATTAATAGAGATAGCGAGATGAATTAAATGGACCATCTTGAACATTGAGAGAAGGTACAAAAAGCAAAATTCATGTAATTGGAGATTTTGCTAAGATGGGAACAAAGAAATATCTGCAGTTTGAGAATATACAAGACATTGAGCATTCGATTGATTTTGATATTTTGCAAGATACAGAGAGCCAGCTTTTCAGAATTTGCAGGATATGGCAAAAATTGAAGAAGCGTTCAATGCGGAGAAGCTGCAAGATTGCTAAGTAGTACATATTGCTGAGAATTGAGAATGTGACAGATACAGGGAACTAAATTTGCTGGTAAATATAGAACACCAGGAATTGAAGTCTGAGATTAATGGGGAATTGTTAGAAATGTGGATATGCTTAGAAATATAGATATTAATGCTGCTGGAGAGCTGAAATAGCAGTGATGGACAAATTGATGGAAGTTGAGAAAGCTGTGCATTGGGCGAAAGAACAGATGCTTCAAGTAGCAAAATTCATGGAAATGGAAGATTCTCCTAAGCTGGGAACTAAGATGTATCTACAGACAGAGAAAATGCCAGAAGTTGATCAACTGCAGGAAAGAGAGAGAAACTGTAGAGGTGTTGATTGATATTTATTGTAAGAAACTGAGCACTTGCTGGATAGCAATAAACTGATTTGTTGAAAAAGAGAAATGGAGTAGTTGAACGCTGTTTAGAACAATGAAGATTTGGAAATGTGTGCAGTTTTAGAAATTGAGATATTAATATCGATTAGCTGTAGAAATTATTGAAGGTGCAGAATTTGATTGAAACGAGACATCTCTGCAGTCAGTGGAAGAGCGATGATAAAATTAGCTAACTTCATGGAATTGGCGACTTTACAGATATTGAGGTTGAGATATATCTGCAGATATCGATAGTACTTCAAATTGCACAATTGCTAGAAACTGACATTGTGATAGAGAAGGAAAGCAAGATTTTCATGACATTGAAGTATAAGAGATATGAAGTTGTGGTGAATGTGGAGAACCTGCAAACGTCCTGAATCTAAGCAATTGCTTCAAACTGAGAATTTGTTACGTACAGAGAACTAAGATTGCTGACAAAGAGTGAAATTGATAAATTATTGGTTCAGATGAATGAGGAGTAGCTGGAAATGAGGAGATAGTAGAAGTTGTTCCAAATATTTAGATAGGAAATGCACATTAATAGAGATAGCGAGATTAATTAAATGGATCATCTTGAACATTGAGAGAAGCTACTAAAAGCAAAATTCATGATAATTGGAGAATTTGCTAAGATGGGAACAAAGAAATATCTGCAGTTTGAGAATATACAAGACATTGAGCATTCGATTGATTTTGATATTTTGCAAGATACAGAGAGCCAGCTTTTCAGAATTTGCAGGATATGGCAAAAATTGAAGAAGCGTTCAATGCGGAGAAGCTGCAAGATTGCTAAGTAGTACATGTTGCTGAGAATTGAGAATGTGACAGT